>NC_048895.1:116633004-116669422 GCF_011077185.1 Oxyura jamaicensis | reverse complement strand
CTTGATGCACCCCAGGACACGGTTGGCCCTCCTGGCTGCCAGGGCACACTGCTGGCTCAAATTCAACTTGCTGTCTACCACGACCCCCAGATCCCTCTCTTCTAGGCTGCTCTCCAGCGTCTCATCGCCCAGTCTGTACGTGCAGCCAGGGTTTCCCCGTCCCAGGTGCAGGACCCGGCACTTGCTTTGCTTCTCTCTTGTTAAGAAGCTGGCTGAAGCAGCCACCACCACAGGTACGATCCTTGGAGAATCCTCCCCGTCACAGTACTGTCAACACCTAGTTGGGGCGCGAGAGAGGGATCATGAGATGAGGCAGAAGGAGCCGCTGAGCCAACATGGAGGCAGCCCAGCCTGCTTTGGGCTGGATCCCGTTGTGATAAATGCAGGCAGGGCTGCGGAGCGTGACCCCGCCGCCGTGAGAACCGCCCCGCGCCGTTGGTGCGCGCGAAGCAGCCTGCTGAGCTTTAGAACTAACTGCAGGGCAGAGCAGCCCCTGCCCTACACCGACAGCCTGGCCTTTTCCACAAATTAAGCGAGAGGAGAAGAAAAGCACTGCCGAGCTAGCAGACAGTACATTTTAAATATCACTCTCTGCAATATCCTTAATTTTGAGGCGCAGAGACGTACATCTCTGCTCTCCAACTGTTGATGTGTCTCCGCGTGCATCTATTTTTGCTGGGATGTAGATGTAACAGATGGCTTGTAATGTTAGGTTGAGACACAGCTGTTAAAATATTAGCGTGCGCACAGATAGGTTTTGTTTGCTGTGCGGGACAGTTCTTACGGTATTAATCCAGCAGATTATGTTCTTATTTCGGTTTGCATCCTCTTATTTATACATCGCTGGATTGGTGTCACGCTCTTGTTTCTTTCCAAGTTATATACCAAAAAAACCCCTCACGTTTCCATTTTTAAAGAGGCTTTATTGCATTACCTGAATGTTTTTTGACTTTCAATTTGGACGACGAATACTGGGCAGAGCCTGAATTCACCTGGAGCGTTTTTCCCTGTAGCCTCGTGCCCGCAGAAGGCTGTGCTCCTGGGTTTTAACGGTGTCAGCACGCGCTCTGAGCCATAGCGAGAAGTCTTTGTCTTGTGTCTCGTGGAGCTAATGATCTAAAACTCAGAGGTTTGCCTTAAACACGTCCTTGTAATATCTTCTGTGTCCAGCTGCCTCCGGGGCACTTGAACTCTGTTATAGGTGGCTACGAACACGCTGGGTGTCTCGAGCACCACAGCTCAGGGTGTGATGTTAACAGGTCAGCTTCGCTGTGCCCTGCTCTTCCCCCATAACATCTCCATTTCATACCTCCTGCGCTGCCACCCGAGTTTCCCAAACTCACCCACTGCAAGGTTAAGGTGCGAAAGCAGCAAAAAAATAACCTTAGAAAGAGTGAATTGATCAACCCGGAATATTGTAAGTTGTCCCAAGCCTACAGGAAGAACATTTAGATGCCAACACTCACGGGTCTCCTCATTCAGGACCTTACCCCGACTTCTCACACTACTGCTGGGCCAAAGGCAGCCCGCAGGGCTTTGAGGTGAGTCTCATGGGCAGTTTATACCAATCTTAAACCCAGGGCAGCGCGAAGGAGGCTGCTGGCAGGGGAAAGGGCAGGGGTCGATTCACTTGGGCTTGCTGTGAAACTGCACCCTGAGGCGCCCGAGGTGACGACTCGAATTTGTCCTCGCTTCACAGCCGTGTGGGAGAGCGATGATGACAACTCCACGGTGCACCGTCTCTTCTAGGGGAGTCGGCACACCATGGATTCCCCTCATTAGTCTGTAACTTCTCTTGAATCGAAGGAGTACTCAGTGCTGGTTATGCTGTATTTTAAAAGTCCAGCTTGCCTAATTTTATTCTGCGGGGTCTGTGGTGGTTGTTACGTGGCAGACGCTGGCATTCTGGCAGTAAAAACAAAAAGGTGAAGCTACGCTGGGGTCTTGAAGCTTGGCTATGCCTTCACTGCATCTCTTCTCACGTTCCCTATTTTTAGAAATTCCCTTTTTGTAAGCTCTGAAGGACTCGATCTTGCTACCGAATCCATCGTGCGCTCTCGAGTTAGCGTCACGTCTTCTAACAGATCTCGATACCGAACGTTTTCCCTCCTTCACTCAGCGAGATACATTTTTGAGCGCCGCGCCAGCGGTGCGTTTTGATTCTCTTCACTCCTGCTACTCTTCAAGGAGACAGACCGCCCTGCAGCAGCAGGAGTCGGTGAGTCCCTGACATGCAGATCAGGCCGCAGTGGCGGAGATGAGAGAAAGAGAAAGTTGTTATCGCTACCGCTGCACTTCTCCTAATATCTTTCTCCTTCCCACAGTGACAACAGCACTCAGAGCGTTTTTCGGCAAGCATCAAAGCATCGATCGCGCTCAGCTTGTGCTTGGAAGGTTGTCTTTGCAACCCCAGGATACAGAAATGTGTTATTTAAATAGAAATGATGGTGCTGTCAGGACTTAGAGCTCCTGCCGAATAGTCTCTTGCTTGTCTAGGCGAGTGTGCTTAACGGTGTCTTGCCTTAATGCTGCCTAAAACGCCGGCCAAAGGGCTGTGGATTTATTTCTCTGTAACGCTTTGGAATTCTCCCAAGCCCATCACAGCAGGCATACGGAGAGGAAGGAGGAAGTCCGCGCAGCCTCGGCTGTCTTATAAAAACTAACACTTCTTACAAATGGAAATTGTTTCCAGGACCACCCGTCTGCGTTCGTCAGCTCCTAAACAGAAAGATCACATGTAGGAAAAGCACAGTTTGACAGATGGATGCTGTCTTTCCAGTGTCTTCCAAAGGAACTTCAGAATTTAAAATGAAGCAGGAGACCTCTTTAAAGAACGAGAACAGATGGCTTTGCCTTTTAGTCATATAGACAGAGACTGATGTCATTTTTTGTCCTTTAACTACTTTCATCTATATCTTTTTTTTCCCTGTAGTTCAGAATCTAACCTCAGCTGCCTGTTTATAGCCCAGGAAGCGTAGGGTGCTTTGCATCATTGCTGCCCTCTCACGACTAAGCCAGGTGAAATAATTAGACTTCGGTTTTAAAGTGAATAACCTGCATCGCTCTGTAAAGCTTAAAATAAAAAGTACACCGAAGTTGGTGGTGAGGCAAGCTTTGAATGTACACGACACGAAGTGTTCTACCCAAACTTTGTCTTGGCGCTGTGCGCTGAAAGTAGACTTCTGCCCTTTGGAAATACGATCTGTGGAATAAAGCTGCTCTTCCGTAATTCCTTCAAGGTGAGCAAACGTGGATTGTTTCTAAAAGGAATGAAGGGACTCTTCCACACCTGGCTGCTTGTTTTCGTGCTCTTTTCAGCCCCTCATTTGTTAGGAAACACCACTTAGGTTAGGTCAGGACTCTGAAGTCCAGCCTCGGCGGTGGTTGAAGTGCTCCAGCAGCTGCTCGGCCCCGGGCACTCACTTGGAACAAGTCACTGCTGGCGTCCCTTCGGCGTGGGGACCTGTGGGGTTACGGGCTCCAGGACACCTAGCGAGATTCAGAGCAGCGGGCAGAGGTCGGAGCCATCAGAGAACAAATTGCCACTGCCTCAGGTAAACCAATTCTGCCTGAAACAGTCTCTGGAGAGCATTCACGCGAGCTGCTCTGCTCTCAGAGCCGTTCAGTCGGGTGAGAAGCTATCCAACGGGAGGCAGGACCACGTTTGGGCTAGCTAGCGGTTGGCCCAAGAGTTAAATCCAGCTGGGGAGGCAGCCTGGGAAGCCCTGCTGCCCGTGCCCTTTGAGATGCAATTCCATGTTTTTTTTCTAATGAATAGCAAGCTAAATTCGAACACAAGGCAACACAGAAGGAGCACAGTGGATCCGGACAGAAGGAGCAGAGCGGATCCTATCCTGTGGCTGGCCTCAGACAGGATTTGCCCTGAGGCAGTTGCTGCCACTGGAGAATTGCAACAGCAATTGATAGTCAGAGCATCGCTCTTTTCCCGTGAGCCCGAGGGAAGGAAGCTTCCCTCCTTCCTTCTGTGAGTTTGTGAGGATGCTTCCTGTTTAGTTTTGTGCAAAGAGCAAGGAATATGTAACCGACCAGAGTAGAGAAGGATCACCAAAATCTCGTTTAAATTTTGCAGTTATGTCGCTTCCCAAATCCCAAGCCAGCTAAATGCCTACTGCTGAGCAAAATAAAGGGTAGAATGGTTTATACGCAGTTCCACGCTGTCGTTAGAGCTAGAGTGACGGTTCCTGCTTTATAAGTGAGAGAATTTGCTGTGTATACAGGAGGAAGAACCTGCACGGACCTCTACGGCTTTCCTTTCTCCTTCATCCCCTCCGGAAAACCAAAAGAACAAAGGCAAGCAGGCAATTCCTGCTCGCTGGCAGGAGACAGCCATTAAACCATTGCCCAGGCTTTGTCTTTTCAGCACGTAGGAATTGTAGGGACGGAAGGACCTGGGGCCACGCTGCTGGGAGTGGGGAGATTTCTGGAAGGACCGACGTTAACGAGTAAGAAGATTCTGGGGAAAAGAAGAGACCGATACGGTTGCGTTGCAAGGTGGAATGCTCAGAGAAGAGCAGCGATACGTGATTGTGGCACGTTAGCTGATACACAACACCTGCGTGGCAGAGCAGGGGAGGGATGCGAGGGCTCTTACTCAGCCTGAAAGAAGTCAGGCTCATAATGCAGTAGCTGTCAGTGGCCTTGAGGGAATCTGCGTGGCCATAAAGACTTTTCTCAGAGGTAGGAGGACCAGGGGGTGTACAGCTTCAGAGACATCACTCCGTTAGGTGGTCTGGCTTATTTTAAGTACCTTCAGGAGCAACACAGGTGTTTATCCCTTCTTAAACATTTCTCTCTTCACTTTCCTGGATCTCCCAGGATTTGGCATGAGTCGGGGACATGAAACATTTGGCATGAAACTTGTTTGACTGTTGCATCTCCTCTTGTCCTTTTTTTTTCTCCCTTTTCCTCTGCACGTTGAGTTGTTCAGCAGGCAGCCTTCAAAAGGACAACCCACTCGAACAGAGAGCCTTTTGTTAGGAGCCGACGTGGAGTGGGGCTCAATGGGCTAAATGTCATCGTTTGCGCTGCTTCCCTGGGCAAGATGGTAAAAAAAAAAAGCTCTCTTAATCTTCCTGACTTCATTTTTAATAGTGAGAAACAATCTGTAGATGGAAGTGACTTTTCATTTTGGGAGCTGCAAAGAAGGAGTAAGTTATTTTAGAGTTAGGCTGCTTACGAGCACAGTGCTGCTGTTACTGGCTGAAAAAAGCTTCTCTTCCTTAGTCCTACAAGGAGAGGTTGTAGAGTTTTCCTTTCTTCTGTTGTCTGGTGTAGCCTCTCCATGATTTTAAAATAAATGGACTTGATACAATTCATAAGAGTTTTTGTCTGCCTGCAGTTGCTATTTCAAGAGCCAGAACGGTGCGAGAGAGGCCTGGAGCTGCTGAGCAGCAGAACAGCCAGCACTAGTGGAGCAGTCCTATTAAATGATTCCTATTTAAGTAGATTTCTGCCGTGTTGTTTGGGGTGAGGATGTCTGTACTGTCTGTTGAGGAGTATGCCAAGACCGTGCTCAAAACCAGACTTGATCTTTGCAGGGGGTAAAGAACCTTAAGTGCAGCTAACGTGCCCTGTGGGGCACAAGGGACTTTGCCGGTGAAGATTCAATTACACCAGTGTTACCTCAGATGTTCCCGCGTCTTCATCCCAGCCCCAGCTGTCGTGCCAGACGGGAGTGAGTTTCTGCAGACCCCACGTCTGGGGAGCCTGTCCCAGTGCCCGACCACCTCTGGGGGCAGAACCTTGCCCTCACACCCAGCCTGACCCTCCCCTGTCCCAGCTCCATGCCGTTCCCTCGGGTCCTGGCACTGTCCGGTAGTGTCCAGAGACAGCATCGAAAGCTTTACTGAGATCCACAAAGAGTACATCGACGGGCTTCCTTTGGTCAGCCAGCTGGGTGATCTTGTAGAAGGAAATCAAGTTTGTTAGGCATGACCTTCCCCTAGTGAACCTGTGTTGGCTCTGAGCAATGACTGCGTTGTCCTTTAGGTGTTCTTCAGTAACTCCCAGAATAATCTCCATGAATTTATTGGGTACTGAAGTGAGCCTCACAGGCCTGTAATTGCCAGGATCTTCTTCCTTGCCCTTCTTGAAAACTGGGACCACATTTGCCAGCTTCCAGTCAACTGGGACCTCTCCGGATTCCCAAGACCATTGAAAAATAGTAAGAGAGGTCCCGCGACGACACCAGCCAGCTCTCTGGGATGAATCCCATCAGGTCCCATGTATGCATCCAGGTGGAGCAGCAAATCCTGCACAAATTCAGGGTTGACTGGCCGTTAACAGCAGCCACCAGCCCGGAGCAGGATCAGCAGGGCGCAAGGAAGCGCTGGTGGTTCGTTTTTCCAACCAACTGTTGGTTCCTTTTTCCTCGTCGATAGCTGCAGAAGTTTATGCTGCCTCTCAGGTAAGCTATTGCCAAATAGTTACGGCGCCGTGGTTATGTGACGGCATTTCCAGAAATGTGCAGCCCCGGAGAGAATTCAATCAGCTTGGTAAACGCTAATTATATTTAAAAACTTCAACAAAATCCCAGCGTGGCTGTGGTTTGTGTTCCCAAAATGAACCTCGTGCAAGGGCAGTCTTAAGGAGATAAGAAAGGACTGAAATGTGAAGCTTTGCCTTGCTATTTTTGGTAATTCTCACATATAGTCACAGAAGATGACCTCTTTCTTAGTGGTGGTCTGTCCTGCACTGCAGTTTGGGGAAAGAAAATGTCAAATTGGTTTTAAATACTTTCCAGGAAACTGCTGCTAAAAATGTAATCTTTCTAGCTCTCAAAACAGCCTACTCTTCAGCTTCAGCAAGATTTAGGATTTTCTATATATAGCGGGTCCATTTCTGCTTCTGCAGCAGACTGAAGATGAGATTTCTTGCTCATCTTGCCAGGCTGTGGAGAGGAGGCTGATTTCAAAATAACGGGCTTCTTAGAAAAATGTGTCTGGAACAGAATTTGTGTCGGCTTACCCTGCAGTTTTACACTGACCAAGCAACTGTCCCCTTTTCCCTTGAAGCTTTACTTGAAATACAAACCCAGGAAAAGAAGGGGCTTGCTAGAGGGACCGCTGCTGGTTCTGCACTTTGGAGGTAGCAGAGTCGCTGAACTCTAATTAGATATTGACTCCTGAAGAGCTGTAAAGCCGTAAGAACAAAATGAATCCATGCTGGATGATTAGAAGATAACATGGATTATCATCGTGCACTGCTTTTCATGAAGTTACAAGTCTCTCTTCTATTTCTTTCCTTATTTCTTACCTTGAAAAACATTTAAGAACAGCTTCACGTTGGCTGTTTGTGGTCGATTTTCCCTCAGTGCTCCCAAGTGCTTCTATCACCGTTACCCCCGTGACTCAAACCTGTTACGAGGCAACGAGTAGCACAAGACACCACTTCTTTGTTCTCACTCGTTTCCTTCAAGCTTTCATTTCAGAGCTTCCTGTTGGTTCGGTAGGAACAGGCATGCCTGCTGTAACTTCACTGCTGCCCTGCTGAAAATATTTAAGAAATAGAGATGGGATTTACAGGTACCGTGTAGGGATCCAAAAATCGTATGTGAAAAAATCACGGTATGTTTTATTTCCGTACTGGGGAGGAGTCTTACATTTTCTGATACTCCCCAGATTGTGGTCTGGTCGATTGAATTGTGTTTTTTTTTCATATTATCCCACTAAATAAGCACTTAGCGATTCGTGACGTCCGTCATTTAAACAAGCAGTGCAAAGAAGTTCATACGGCATTTATTGGAGAGCGTGAGTCTGAGCCTGAATCCTCAAAGGTGTTTAGCTGTCTAATTCCCATCGATTTTGATGCAAATTGAGTACATAAATGTCCCTTGTGAGTCTTTGTCATTGTCCCCAGGCTTCTTTCTTGCCTGCCTTCCTAAAACGAGTAAGTGCTGTGTTATGATGATCGGTTCTTCCAGCAGGAGAAGTTCAGAAAAAGAAGGTTCTGGTTACGGGCGTGAAAGCCCTCACACCTCATTAGTCAAATCACAGCTTCCTGCTGAAACGTTCTACAAAGCTGCTGTTTGAAGCTTTTGAATTCTCCCTTTTCTTTTCCAGCCATTTCATCCGATGGTGAACTTGGAATGCTCCAGAGATTTTCGACCGTTTCTGTGTGCCCTCTACGCTCCCGTGTGCATGGAGTACGGCCGTGTCACTCTGCCGTGTCGCAGGCTCTGCCAAAGAGCGTACAGCGAGTGCTCCAAACTCATGGAGATGTTTGGGGTCCCTTGGCCTGAGGATATGGAGTGTACCAGGTGAGCAAACCTGTCTTGTTCCTTTCAGAATCCTGGAGCAGTATTTCAGATCATAAAACATCCCAGATCATACTAAAACAGACAGTTGAAATGTGTTCCATTACCAGTGCCTTTCTTTTCCCTTCCGTTTGTGTAGCAGCTCGTTTCCTGGGGAGGAAACTGAATTCATGTTTCTATCATCTGCCTCAGAGATGAATTGAAAACTTCTGTAGGCAATTACTGTAAAATGTTATTTTAAAATGTTAAGGCACGTTAAATGAACGAATTTACCACTCTAGTTTTCCTCTTTGTCATATACTCAGACGTGGCTTTCTTTGCTGTACCAAGGCAGAATGATACTGCTCTGAATTCCTCTGAGAGTTATGCAAAGTTGCACATGCTGGAGATTAATAGCCCCTTTTTCTGAAGGGGAAGCTGGCTGGTTTTGCAGAGCGTATAAAATCTCTGTTTTCAGAGATTCTACCTCCTAGCTGAGTACGTACGGAAAGACGATTTCAGCTTTAAGTTACACAAATTCAGGGAAGTGGTCACGGCACCGAGCCTGCCTCAGTTCAAGAAGCATTTGGGCAACTCCCTCAGACATGGGGTTTGATTTTTGGGTGGTCCTGGGTGGAGCCAAGAGTTGGACTCAGTGATCCTGTGGGTCCCTTCCAGCTCAGGATGTTCTATAATTCTATGATCCTGAGTCCCTTCCAGCTCAGGATATTCTTTGATTCCGTGGGATAACTTTATAGCGAAGCATTCGATGATGTTCTAATCTATTTGAAACAGAACATACATGTAAATGAAAACGTCTTTCTGCTTTTTTTTCTAATAAGCGACTGTAACAGCTAATAAAGTACAGGAACACGACCAGGAAGAAATAGGCTTTCTTACAATTAGGAGAGAATGAAAAACAGTGAAAAACTTCTTTTAGTAAGTCAGAGGATGCTTCTAGGTGCTGATTATCTGGATCAAAGACTGCTCTTAGTTTGTGCTCCAAACGGGTGCCTGGGTCCTTCAGGTCCTCCTCCGTATGGCCCACGGCAGCAGTGAGATTTCAAACCCCGAGATAAAGCTACCAAAGCTTTGCTGTGTTACTGTTAGAGTGCCAGAACGGGAACTGTGGCAGAGGAACCTGCTTACGCTGTGCTTGCTGAGGAGATAACAGCTGGCAGAGGGGGGAACCGGGCAGCTGTGTGGAATCGCTCCCGTCTCTCCTTCACAGCTTCCGACTGCTGCTTCAGCAAACCTTAGCCTGCCGTCAGTTTGACCTAACTGCAGGAGTATCTTCAGCCTAATTTCAGTTTATTAATGATAGTTGCAGTGCTAGGTTGGCTTTTTGGTCTAACTAGCTCACTGTCCTGTCTGACAGCAGCTACTGCAGTAGCGTAGGGAAAGGGTTTAACATGATGAAGTCATTCTTCCGTAGGCACAAAAGTTCAGTTTGCAGCAAACCTACATTTAGAGACTTTCTGAGCTGGATTTGGTAACCTCACCTTTATGCTTAAGGCCCCAGTAGGCACCTTGTCCATTTATTTCTCTATTTTTAAACCTGTTGTCCAGTTTCACCATCTGCTGAAGTCTGGGAGAATAAATTCTAGAGCTTGTTTATACAGAGAGGTATTTCCCTCATTACCCACGATTTGGATTAACTTTGTTTTCTCTCCAGTCCGTGTGTCTAAAGTCAGACACACAAGTGATGTTACTGGGCTTTGCAGAGTGTGTGTGTATTTCTTGTGAATAATTCTTCTCTTACTTTCTAGATTCCCGGATTGCGATGAGCCGTATCCTCGCCTCGTTGACCTCAGTTTAGGTGGGGAGCCCACAGAAGAGGCCCCAATGGCAGTGCAGAGGGATTATGGCTTTTGGTGTCCTCGAGAGTTGAAAATTGACCCCGACCTGGGTTACTCTTTCCTGAGGGTACGGGACTGTTCCCCTCCTTGCCCAAATATGTACTTTCGTCGTGAGGAGCTCTCCTTTGCTCGCTACTTCATCGGAGTGATCTCCATCGTCTGCCTTTCTGCTACCTTGTTTACTTTTTTAACTTTTCTGATCGATGTCACAAGATTTCGCTATCCGGAAAGGCCGATCATATTTTATGCTGTCTGTTACATGATGGTGTCGTTAATTTTCTTCATTGGCTTTCTGCTGGAAGACCGAGTAGCGTGTAACGCATCGAGCCCTGCCCAGTACAAGGCCTCCACAGTGACCCAGGGCTCTCACAACAAAGCTTGTACCATGCTTTTCATGGTCCTCTATTTCTTTACCATGGCTGGCAGCGTTTGGTGGGTCATCCTTACCATCACGTGGTTCTTGGCGGCCGTGCCAAAATGGGGCAGCGAAGCGATCGAGAAGAAAGCGTTGCTCTTCCACGCCAGTGCCTGGGGCATTCCAGGAACTCTAACCATCATCCTCTTAGCAATGAATAAAATTGAAGGTGACAATATTAGCGGCGTATGTTTTGTTGGCCTCTATGATGTGGATGCACTGAGATACTTTGTACTCGCACCCCTCTGCCTCTATGTTGTTGTCGGAGTTTCCCTCCTGCTAGCTGGCATTATCTCTCTCAATCGGGTTCGCATTGAAATCCCATTAGAAAAAGAGAACCAGGACAAGCTGGTGAAGTTCATGATCCGGATTGGCGTGTTCAGTGTTCTGTACCTCGTGCCACTGTTGGTTGTAATTGGCTGCTATTTCTATGAGCAGGCTTATCGAGGTGTGTGGGAGACGACGTGGATTCAAGAGCGCTGCAGAGAATATCACATCCCGTGTCCCTACCAGGTGAGGAAACCGATACGACATGTTGAGGAGTGCAGAAACTGGATTTTGAGGGGAAATGCTAAGCCTTAATTGTCATCCTTAACTCAAAGTGCTGTTATTCCTACAAGGGAGGTTTCTTGCCATTCTCAAGGTATTGGGATGATGCGTTGGGCCTTCTGAAGACTAAATATTGTTGGGAAATCAGAGGTTTGCATCAGCTGCGTGGTGCTGCTTTTTATAGCTAATAGCTTCAGCGTTTCTGGTCTGTTTGGTACCTACACAGGATATAAGATGCTATTTTAAACCGGCTTCAAGAACATGTCTTAATGAGTTGATTTTTGGCCTTCAGCTATGTGGTGGAAGTTCTGCTCTGAAGGAGTTTGGCATTTAAGCTCAGTTGTCGTCAGCCTCCTTACTGCTTTTTCGAGTGCTTGTTCTCCTGTGATGCTTTCGTTGCCTTGATCAGCCGATGGGTTCTGTGCTCATTTTAAAGCAATCTCTGCATGTGTCAGAAACACAAAATCTTACTTGAAATGTCTGCTGAAGAAAACCAGGGGGTTACAGCTCATCAGTGCTGTTGGTAAAGAAAATTACACGGAGCTACTCACTGTTTAGCCGAGTTGTCGCAGGAACAGCAGACAGTAAGAGCATTAGATACCAAATTGTCCACAGTTTCCGTCGCTATTACGCTGGTGCAGTGGCAAAGAAAGTATTTGTGGAAGCATCAGTTCCTTGAATCCTACTTGCCTTTTTTGAGCCAAAGTAGCGAATTGCTTTTGGAATGGTATTACTTAAATGCTTTCAAAAGAGATGCAGAAAATAACTTTATTTCAAGAGGATTGTAGAGCAACCATCTATTACACGAGCATTTTTTTTAAAAAAGTTAGTATTTTGGCTCTAAAGCAGTTGAAACACCAGCTGGGTCATCAAAGCTCGCATTTTAATGCAATAAAATATCGCTTAGAGGTTTGGCTTAGTTTATGTAGCTTGATAATAATCCTTTTATTACCTTTTAACCCCTTTTTATTGTTTTCTCTGTGAAATTTTATTAGGGTGTGACTCTTCCATCCAATGTGGGAGCACTTTTATGGCAGGAAATATCTGTCCGTGGGTGTGTTCAGTTTCATTTGCTTGATTGACTCTTCATTGCTGCAGTTTTTAATATGTTAAACTGATTGATGTCTAAAAAGAGGGGAAGAGAGGGGCAAGAGTTTTCTCAGTGAATTCCACCCATAGGCCAATCTAAAACGCATATTGCTTTCTCACAACGTAGAACAAAAAGTATTTTAAGCATTGAAACCTCTGCTGTCTAAGGACCAAAATCCTGGCTGGTGGACTAATGAAAACGTGCAGTAAAATGCTACCCAAGTCTCTAGAAAACTGTGAACAGAATGGCTCAGCAGGAGTCGAAAGAACAATAATGGTTTCGTTCACGTCAGATTGGGTTGAAGGACCCGTAGAGCCGAGGGGGTGTTAGGGGGATTTTTCTTCGAACCCATCCAATTTTTCTTTGGTAAGCTAAACGTGCTTCCCCAATTACACTACCCAGACTTAGAATTAAAGCAAATTTCCAAAGCAGTGGGGAAAAATCATTTTGTGCTTAGTTCATGCAAGTAAAAATAGACTACTAAATGAGGGGAAAATGTAAAGCTTTCCAGAGAGTATCACCCACTTGCAAAATAATACCGTATTTTTTTTAGCCTCGATGATATTTAATTTAAAATACTTGAATTTGGGGTCCTGAAATTAGAATATCAGCTTCTTCTGTCTTAGAAGAGAAGCTCTTCCTAAATAGAGAGCAGCAGCTGATTTCACAGTGGGCCTAAGTTTTATGTGCATGGCTTAGATGGAGTCGTGGTAGTGTGAATCTGCTGCTTGCCTTGGCACACGTTTTCCAACACCTGGAACTAAATCGCCCCCCAAATGGAGGAAACGAAAAGATGCCTTTTATGCTTTGACCTTGGTTTCTGGCTGCCTGGGTGCTTCCTGGGTTGACCTGGCCGCGCATCACGGCGTTGGGTCTGGGAGGCATTTGCCTTGTGAAATGTTTGGTTCTTCTGTCTCGCCTTACAGGATTAGACTCGTGCCATTCCTGCTGTTTCCGTTAATCTGACCAGCGTGAAGCTTGCCCATATAACTAAACCTTTAATTTTTTTTCCCCACAAAGGCAGGAAATCGGAAATTCCCTCTCTTAGACGAGGAGGTGCAGGGCAAACAGGAGCTGGTGTTACCCTGCCCTGCCCCTCCAAGGTGCTGGGGGAGATGAAGAAGGATGCGGAGGGTTTGTGAAAGCAGGCAGCAGCTCTCTCCCCGTGAGCACCTCCCAATCCTCACATTTCTCTTGCATTTGGGCTGCTGCAGGTCAGGTAGGAGCTTGAATCTGTAGCTTGGACGGCAAGTGCGGGTAAAACAGATGGCAGCCATCCCTCGTACCAGGGCTGTGAGGGCTCACATGAGCCCTGAGATGACCCATCTAAAATCAAACAGAGGGAATGTTGTTTCCTCGAGTCTCCTTTAGCAAGGAAAAGCCAACTGGTTCATTGAGGGGTTGGCTTTATTTACAGGCTATTCGGTGTATCTAAGGAGTAAGAAATCCAGTCGCACTTTGCCCAGTGCAGCTGATGGGCACTTTTTAATGTCTAACGACTTAAACAGGTCTGGGAGAGAGAAGAACTCGGGAAGCTGAGTTTTGTGTCAGCCCGGGCAAATTTCTTAAATGAGTTTACAATATCAAGGTTTCTGTGTTAGATCATCATCCTTCAGTACGAATAACTGCAAACGGAGGAAGTAGTTACCAGAAACTCTCATTTGTATGGCTTCTGATGCTAGGACTGTTCAGAGTAATTGCAGTGATGTGCTCTGGGTCCAGTCAGCGTTACTCCTCTGTGCAATACCCGCTCACAGCAGCCTAAAAATGTCTTCGCCCGTCCCCTTCCAATCTCACCAAGGTCAGTACGTTCTTTTTCTTGAGGGCAGTGCCTTTGTAATCTACTTTCAGCACAGCAATGTTCAAACGAAAGCTGATTTTTTTTGTTGCTATCCCACTTTTCCACTCGGTGCCTTAAAAAAAGAAATTCACGCTTGGCCTCAAAAATGGATTTCGGTTTTTGTGGAAGAAGAGCTTGTGCTGCAGAAAATAAAATGAGTTTTCACTGGCTATACAACCTAATACTCCCATCATGAACACGCAGCATTGTAGCTGGGCCGGGTGCCTTAAAATTCTGACCTCTCATATTTGATCTGTTTCATGAGTGTCCAGTACAATTTGGCATCGAGATAAGGTGCAGAAATAAGGGGAAAAAAAGCAAGGAAGCGTGACACAAGCCAAGCACAAAATAATCCCATCTAGTCATCTGTTTTGCTGCGATTACGTGCTTTTCTGCTGCTCCTGCTGCTTCTCTTTGTAACAGAGGTGGTTCTGCCGATGCCGTCATTCAGCCCCAGAGCCCAGCGCTGGATTTCCGTAACGTTGGGCTCCAGGTGGAGCACGTGGGGAGGTGAGATTCTGCGTGCTCCTAACGCAACATACGCTTGATCTCCAGGCATGGCGGCGTTTCCTTCTTTCCAAGGAGACCGGCAGAGGTTTGTTCCTCTGGGCAAGGACAAAGGCATTCGAACTGGGACACCGCGACCTGCCCCAGTTCATGGAAATAGGCCTTTAAACTGAGATAAATTTGGCTACAGAGTGAAATAGAGCGACGTGAGGCTGTCTCCAAGGATGGTTGTAATGTACGTTCCTCTTAGGCAAAGTAGGAGTTCACGTGGTCGATACGGCCTGGCTCTCTTGGAATGGCAGTTAATGGATGTTAAAAGCTTTTACCTCTTTTATTACTCGCGTAATTGAACTGTCTAAGGTAGTTTAGGCCTGAAAAGGTTAATTGGACTGAACCACGCCATCAGCTTTCAAGCAAAATAATAAAGAAGGTCTTGAGTTAAGGTACGTTTCTGTTCAATCCGAGTGTAAACAGACTCTCCGGAGCTTTCGCAAATGCCTCAGGGCTGGGCTAGGCACTGCGCTGGTGGGAAAGCCATCTCGTTTAGATATTAAAGAGAAGAAAGAAAGAAGCTATTTCAAAGCTATTCGCTACCCTCCTGCGAGTCCTTGAGAAGTGGAACATGAGTTTATCTTGGCTTGTGATGTGATACGCACGACTTGCCCACCCATGGGGGCAAAAAGTTCCGTTGGGTTGAAACGCCTTAGTGCTAAGAGTAGACGTGGTGCTGCCTGCTTATCTTTTTGATGCTATTTGGAAGGTTGGAAGGAGATGTGGGTAGCACACACGATTTATTGTAGAAGGGGGAGACCTGACAGCAGGGTAAGTTCAGTTTCGTGTTGTAAACCCACTGTTTTTTTTTATTTTGCATTAGGAGCTCGGTTTCGTGCTGGGTGCTGAATGTCCAGTCATTGTTGCAGTACATTCCGGGTAGATTCCTAAGCCCAGAACCAGAAGGAAAAGTAGTGACAAGAGAGCAAGTAGAGATGGAAGGCTCTGAAATGCAGAGACCCAGCTGTGGAGGCTGTTTCCGACAGATTTAACCTGTGAACACGCGCACAGTGTCTGCCCCGCTTTGTCGTCTGTTTCGTTAGCTTTTGGGCTTGGCCTCATGTAAAGCAGTGGGATTTCAGAAGTAAAATAATGGGGAGTTGTCGTTGATCCCTATTTACCTAATTTCCGATGTCTCCATCCTCGCTTCCTTTTCTACCTGAGGCAGAGGAATGGGCACTTTTGGAGTGATTTGTTGGATATGCAGATGAATTGTACCCTGGCTTAATTTATCGCTTGGTTGAAGAGGTCACATTTGCTCTCATTTAAATATATTTGTTAGGATTTTTGCTGGAAAATTCTAGGGGTATTTTTGGGGGCAGGGAGAGGAGAGGTTGGGATTTTGCTTTCTTTTTGTGTGTCCCTCCCTTTCCCTGGTTACTATGCCTATCTCTCTAAGCCTTTTCAATTTTCCTTGTGATCCGAGCTTTAAAACTAAAAGCTCCTTGATTTTTTTTAGGGAGTTAACTAATAAGAGCGATGCTCTGAGAAGATGTAATGCTGAATGTCACTTCTATCAGCAGCAGAAAGAGACGGTCAGTCCTGGCTCTTTTCTCCTCTCCCCTTTATCTGTCGCACTCAGAGACAAGGCTCCAGTCTCGCCGTGCAGCGATGTCAAATGGGCAGCTCCCGACCAGGGGAGTTCTCACCCACTCACTCGTGTTCATTGCTGGTGTCAGTTAGAAAAGAGAGGATTAATTGTGGTTACCTAAGATACCAGCGGCTTAAAAGGAAGGAATGTTTTCTTAATAGTGCCTCTTGTCTGTCGGAGGCAGTTATATGTATCTAGTGCAGGCACAAAGGAAAACAAAGCTTGCCAATGTATTTCTGTGAGGGTGTAAGTTGAACCACGGTATAGATAATTTTAATTCATTGACAGTATCGGAGAAAAGGAGTTTAATATCAGCATTCATCCCAGCTGCTGATGCTTTTAGGTTCAAGGATTTGTTGACTCCGTTTCCCATTTTCAAAAATGTTTTGATCTAATCATATTTTTATTTTTTTTTTACTGTAAATTTTCGAGGTCATTTCAGACGTGTGGAAATTAACACTTGAGATTTCATTTCAGCCTCTTGGATCGCTGGCAATTCGAAATGGCTTTATCTGCTTGTTTTGCATCCTTCTCTAAAGGTTGCCCGTGTAACGGGGGTGGGGGAAACGCTTCCAAGTGAGCTTAATTCCCTCTTGGCGTGGGCTCGTCCTTCCTTTCCGCCTGGTGCCCTGAACAAACACCGCAGGAACGTCACTGAAACCGGAGACTGCGCATAGCTTCTTGCCGAACCCTTTCAACGCGGGGAAGCTTTCTTATGAACGGGTGCCAACTGAGCAACGACCCTGGTGGTAAAGTACTTGGTAGGCTGCGAGCCAGGTGTCTGGGAGTGTTCAGTCATCGGCTTTGCAGTTCCTTCCCTCTGCTGAACCTTGCAGCTCCTGGTGCTGTCTTTGAAAGAAACTGCACAGGAGCAAAAGGGACCGAGAGATGTGCCGCTGAACTTCCAGCTCAGCTTTGCAGCCTGTATTTTGTTCGTACACACACAAAATAATCTACTTTTCTTCTTTTCCCCCCCCAAAAATCTTGATAGACATTTGAATTTACAAAGGGGATTTAAAATTTGGCGATGGCAAAGTTGACTCGCATGCACTTAAGAAATGCTCTCGCAGCAGACTGTCTTTTCCCATGGCTGCCCTGCGAGTGAAGTGTAACCCCTGTTGACACGGGCTTTATTTTCATGCACAAATGCTTTAGAACAATCGCACACGCGGACCAAAGAGAAGAAAAGATGGGGCTTGCAAACATCTTGCCAAAAACAGTGACAAGAAGTAATTGTTGAGACTCAGAGCCTGCTTTTTGGGGTGCAAATGGAGCTGGGATGGAGTTTCCCCGTTTTTTATTTGCAGCAATACGCTGCGTTTTCCATTTTTTCCCCCAATTTTCTTCCCTAATCAGGGGTTTTACCGTGATCTTTTTTAAATACAAAATGTCTCAGCTGTTTCACCATCTGTGTTACAGTGGGTCTTCAGAAACATGCGGGGGAGTGCTCTGAGCTGGATAAAGAAAAGAGGCTTTGTTGAGAAATGTCTTAGCACCATTTGTGTGTGGCACAGGCATAAAGAGAATATATTTAGAGATGTCTATAAACCTAGATTTCTCCTCCTCCCTCTTTTTTCATTAGTTATTGTTTAGAATTCCTCTTAGAAGAGGTAATGGATTTGCTTAAATCTGCCCTAAGGAATTGCTTCTTGCTTGTTGAATGTAATTATTCTGTCCTCCAAAAAAAAAGAAAGAGAGGTAAAAACACATTTTCCATCGTGCTGTTTACTCAGAAGAGACTGAGCAAATCCGAATTAGGAACTCGACTTCTCTCAAAAACAAAAGCAATGCCAGCTCAGCAAAGGAATAGTAATCACAGGATTACATCGTTTTCTAGGAGTGAGTCAGTTAATTTCGCCTGTTTTACAGACCTAGGAAAAAGAACGTATTCCGGCTGATCTCTTAGATTTATTTTTAGCCTTAGTAAATCAGCGCTCGCTCCTTGCACATGCAGGACTGATAAATCCTGCAGAGGACGCAAGGGATTCTCTTATCTCACCTTGGCATGCATACGATTTCCAGTCAATTAACATATTGAGAGAAAGCAATCGTGTCATTCACGTGAGTCGTTTCTTTTTTTTTTTAATTGGGTTGGCTGAACTAGAGACAAAGAAATGTTGACTTCTCAGCCGTTATCTTCAGACAGGCTGAGCTGGCCGTGGCCCTTCGTGTGACTCCTCAAGGTCCCCTTCCCTTCTTTCTGTCTATTTTCTTTTTATTCACCCTTTTGCTGAAGGTTGCCCAAGGAGGTCAGATCTTGCCGCTTTTGAGTCTTCAATTTCCTTCAAATCTCTTTATTATAAACGTTACGTATCTACAGCAGCTTTTAATCCCGATTATTAGGGGAGCACTTTTTCCCCTGATGGTTTCCACGGCTATTAACGCGGCAGCAAAGCCACGAAGTCAGGAGCTCTGTTTTCTCTGGTTTTGAGGCACCAGTCATCGGTAAAAGTCAGAATTTAATGCATTAGCCACCTCAACAAAGATTTGGCTAATAAATTCAAGGAAATCACACACAATTTGTGTTGAAAGCTCTAAAGAACGATGCATTCACTGATGATTATAACTCCCATCACTGGGTTTCGGAGTCGCGCTGAGATTTTGGACAGTCCTGTCGAAATAGCTGTAGACCAGCTTGCAGATAGATCTTTTTTTTTGCCAAAATCTCAGTGAATCGAAGTGAATTTCGGTCAGGTGGCTTTTGTTGGGCTCTCGGTAGCATCCCTTGACTACTGCAGGGCTCGTCCTGCCAGCCCAGAGACAGGAGATTGCGCACCTCTGCGCACTTAGTCCTGGCCCTGCTTGGGTTTCCATCATCTCATCAGTTGTTTTCAAGAAATTTCTAAAACTTGAGTCCTGGAAGGTGCTCACACTGCAATATCCTTGGTCCCAGGGCGAGCAGCTCTGACGGTTACGCCACTAACAATGGTTTTTCTTCTGAAAGCTTCGGCTTTTCAGGAAGCTGTAACTCCAGCCACCATCTCCAGAGTGCCACGGGATTACGTGGGCAGCCAGCTCGGCTCCACCTCAGGGTTTTGAGAGGTTTGCTGGGTGGTTTGGTGTAGTCCAGTTCAGAATGCTACCCGTAAGTAGAAAGATGTCCATATTTCTCTCCGTGTTCTGTCTTTGCCTTGATCTTGTGAAACACCCACGTAGCTTAGCCGTGGCGGGGCTAAATAGCATGAAAACGCCGAGGAAAGAAAAAAGGCACTCGGCACGTTTCAAGTCTGAGTTTTAAATTATTCATGGGAACAAACGCTGCTCCCCAGCATCATCCTTCTCCAATTACCGCTGCTCTGAATCGCTCTGATTCCCAGAAAAGTAAATGCAGCCAGAGGGTACGGTACCCAGTATCTCTTCTCAAGGCTTGCTTTCCACGCCAGCTGAGCCTGCTCAAGAATCAGCTGCAGCCTCAAAATACAATTGAAGAACATAAGAATATATTTTTTGTACAATCTTCTGATATAAAAAAGACTATATTTGGGTTTCCTAAGAAACTTTGATATACATTTGCCATTCGTGTTTTATATTCTTAGTAATATGGATTTTTACTGGTTTATATATTATTTCCTAGCTAATAGGAAATTTATGAATTTAGATATTTATGGAATGGATATCTATGATCTTTCGTGTTGATTTATGTTAGAATTACTGTTTCCCTCTAAAAGTGCCAAGACCAGGGCCGTTTCACAACATTTTCACCATAAGAGAGTTGAAGTATGAACCCCAAGCTGGTAAGTGCCCAGACTGCCGAGCGATCTCAGAACTTTGTCATCTGCCAGGGGCAGAGCGCTCCCGAAGCAGTGCCAGGGCTCTGAGCAGACTGTGCTGCTGCTCCTGGGTGAGGTTTGGGACTTGTCTCTCAAAAAACGCCTTATTGTACGTGTTTAAGAGCTCAACTTGGATATCTGCAAGGCTTCCATCTCTAGTCCTGAAGCAGCGATTTTGGGAGAGAACTAAGAGAGGGTTTGAGGAGAAGGAGAGGTTGGACGCAGTGCTTGGGGACGTGGTTTAGTGGTGACGTTGGCAGTAGGGGATGGTTGGACCAGGTGATCTCGGAGGGCTTTTCCAACCCTAATGATTCTATGATATAGGGCATTAAGAGCTCTTTGTGTTGCACCTGAGATTAGCTGAGGCTGGAAGGAGCTGCGGGTCCGGCGTGCCAAGAGCCCTGCTCATGTAAATGATCGTTAATATTCCATTCACGCTCTGATTTGGAAAAGACCTCCAGACTACCACACGCTGAGTTTCTGGCTGTGGAGAATAAGGGAATTATTTTATAAAACCACGTGAGCCAAAAACCCTATTGTTTCTTCTCCCCCGAACTCCTCTACTTGTGCTTGAAGCTGTGCTTTGGCTGGTGTTTGTATCTTCGCAAAATTGCACTGATCTGTTGCTTCTGGTTTCATCTGCAGCGATTTCACAGCGCGGCAATTACTCACTCAGCACCAGCATTGGAACAAATCGCGCCTCGTGTGCAGCGCGTTTCCTCCGGCACGGCATTATGTGGCTGACTGCATTGTGTTGGCTCCAAAAAGGCTGTAAAAAGAAAACAACAACAACAAAAAAATAAATGAAAAGTAAGGAAAGGGTGCCAGAAAGACGGCTCTGTTAGAGCTTGTTTTGGAGGAGGAGGGCGTAAGAGCGTACGCAGCCTCGCAAAAGAAGAGCGAGAAGGGATGGAGTCAGGGTTTCAGAAACCCAGATGGACAACGGAAAGAGCTGCTGAGGTCAAATGGCAGCGCTGGCAGGGTGATACCGTGGCTGTGAATGAATTGGAGAGAATTAGGTGAGAAACGGGAGGCGGGGAGGAGCTCACGACTTCAGGGTGGAGCTGGGTTGCAGAGTGGCTCGCGTGTCGCTGCTCGAGCTCGGGGCTTGGCCTGACCAAGGGCCTTCCTTTCAGCCAGTCTTAATGCCGAGTGTCTTCCCAGATCTGGGAGTGTGGACGTGTTCCAAGCTCGGCTGTAGTAAGCTTGCTGAATTTTGTCTTGCAAGAATTGAACAAATTTAAGAAAGAGTCTGTAATGCCAAAGATTTGAGTCCAAATATCCTGCCAGCAGCAGAGTTGACGGAAATCAGATTTTCTCCTTCGTTAGATTTCTGGTTTGTTCTGTTTTCCCGACTCACTGTTTAATTCTAATTTGAGTGCTAATATCTGAAGTCAGTGTGCTGTTTTGTTTTTCTGAATGGCAACAGGGAGCTTCCAGCCTCTCTGGCCACGGGACAAATCTGCCAAATGCAGACAAACCCACCTCAGTGACCCCTCGGTATCCCCCATCTGCGAGATTTCCCAGTAATTCAGGTAGGCATCTCCTTCATCTTGGCTTCATCTTCAAGCTGCATGGACCAGAGCGAGGTGGGTGCCAGTAAACCCGCATTTGCTGTTAAATCATTGTTTCAGCTCTAAATGCGTTGCCCCATTTTAGCCCTTGCCAACCACAAATTCTGTCTTCACCTCATTTTCTGGTGAACACCAAGATTTAAGAAAAAAGATGTGTTTCATCCCGTGCGTTAGACACCTTTGGATGAGTCGTGCCTCGACTTGAAGGGATACCTTGTCATTTTAATCCCTGCCTTAGCCACAGGTCTGCAAGGGAACCAAAAAAAAGAGGGTTCATTGGAGGTGTTGCATCAGCTACAGCTCCCAGGCTGCTCGGGAGAGGGTCTGAAATGACCCAGCGTGAGGAACGTGCCCAGGAGCTGCGACGTGATCTTTTATTCCAATGGCAAGAGGGATAAAAGGAGTAATAAATTGGGCTGGGTGGGGAATTATTGGATTATTTCTCTCTCTGCGGAGCGTGCCCAACTTCAGCTCGTAGGTCCGGAGGAGAAGGAGAGAAGGGACAGTTCTCTCATGGTGGTACACTCAAGAAGCCTGATGTCTCGTGCTTAATGCCTGCCTTTAGTGCTAAGAAACTCGTGATACCAGTTCCTCGTAGCATTAAAAAGCAGAAGGCGGGTGCTTGGGCAATGTCTCTAGTTACAAACCGTAGCTAGCGCTTACAAAACCAGTTGCTGTGATTGAACGCTGTCTTCCACTTCAAGATAAAGCCACAAACGACAAGACGTCCTGATAGCATCGCTGAGATTCAGCTTTCCCTTGGTGGACGCGATGCTCTCCCAGAAGCTGTTTCCTGGAGCCGCAGAACCGGCGTGTCCCGAGGTTGTTGCAAGACAGCAGCAAGATCTTCATCGGGGTCGTAGCCTCCTGCGTTCAACTGAAATCCTTCTAAATCTCATTGCATTTTAGCTGTACAGTGGAGACGGCCTTCATGAGGGTGCATTTTTGGGGCACTTAGATTGAATTCTTGGAAAAAACGTGCTCAGCACGCTGCCGTGGATCTGCAGTGCCCGAGCTACCACTTGTGTGGCAAATAAGTTCCCTCCAGAACAGCCGATAGCCCATTACGATGGTAATTTTGCAGCTTTTATTGCCGTGCCTTATTTATTTGCTTTCAGCTTGCGTGAGGTTTCTGAGCTGGTACCGGCCCCGGTCCTGCACAGGCTGATGGCTTTGCTTTCATTTCCACTCCGGTTAGACAGCCACTCGGTAATTATTAAGCAGTTCTGGAGAAGAGTTCGTAATGCTTTCTTCATAATTGTTCTAAGCATTTAATCGTTTTCCTGTGAGCCAACGGGCAAAGTAGATGGATGGCGCTTTCATGCCTCTGCAGCCGAGGAAAGCGCAATTGGGAGCAGGAAACAAGGGGCAGCAGTGTTCTCGTGGGACAGCGGCGCCCTCGGAAATTCGGCGCTCCAGGCCCTGAATGTTCACGTTTATTTCTCGAGATGCCATCTGAGCCATGTGGCTTTTGGTATTTAGAGCCGGAAAGGTCCCCTTTTGTTTCTTTCGGATGCGGGGAAGTCTCCTGATCCTGGTGTGACTGCTTCACCCAGACTTGCACCATTCTGAAGCTGCTGAAGGATGCGCTGGCTTCCTCGGTAGCTCTTAAACGAGGGATAAATCAGCTCAGCCGTTTCTGTTTTAGAGGTGCTTTTGGTTTCTCAGTTCTGCCGCTGATGTTGCCTGGCAGCCAGATCCTTGTTTGCTTGTTGGGTAAAACAGGA
The DNA here is from genome assembly GCF_011077185.1 of Oxyura jamaicensis. NCBI lineage: Eukaryota > Metazoa > Chordata > Aves > Anseriformes > Anatidae > Oxyura > Oxyura jamaicensis. Next base: position 116,646,195 of record NC_048895.1, on the reverse strand, counting down.
GAGTTGCAAGATTTTAAGGAACTGGGAAAATAATTTGTTTACAGAGCAAAATGCTGCTGCGTTTTGCTGGGAAATGAGCAGCGTCGGTGTAATATTCTGAATTTCAAAGCAATGACAGTGATGGAAATGGTTATGAAAGCGAGACCGCTGGATCGCATTCCCTTTGGTCTTTCCCCCCACTTCTCCTGTTCTCAACAAAAGGATGGGTTAATTTGAATTTCATTGCTTTTTATCCTTAGGGAAATATCGAATGATCAGCCTTATTGTGGAACCGTGCCCCAGAGGAGGGGGACAGGTGCTGGGTTGGTGCTTTCACTTCACATGTGCAGCAAGCTCATTAATTTGTGATTTCATCCATTGCAGTGGGAAGGGGCCACCGGTCTCTGCCACTAAAAAGCAGCCGTGATTGATCGTTCAGGGGCAGGAGGGGAAAATATTCAGAAATTAGTTATATAAGCATCTTAAACGAACGGTGCGCCTACAAAGCGGCATTGTTTTTCCCCGGAGGAATGCTGAAATTGATGTTTTTAACCTCCTTTCCGAACACCTGCTACTGGGAGCTCCGGCAAGGGAAACAAAGCGTTGACACCGAGGTCTCGTGCGCACCGGGGGCAGCGCGCCGGCTCGCTGCGGGAGCGGGACACGGAGCCTGGCTACCGCCTGGGCGATCTTCGTACCCGGCAGAACTCGTTGGCTGCTCTTCGCTGGGTGAAACAGCGGTCCCCGTGCTGCTTGCGGGACGTGTCTCAACAGAACAACCCCGCTTGCGTCTTCATCTCATTGCCTATTTTTTTTTTCCTGTTAGCTGAAAGCCTCTGGAGACCTAGCGCTGCACAGCAAGGCAGGTTCAGCTGAGATCCCTGCAATCGCGCGTTCACGGGCTTGTTGAGAATTTGTTTGACGTGAAGCTTGTTGAGATTTCCTTATCGTGCCCGTGCAGGCTCCCACTGAAGGACGACGCCAGGCGAATGTTGCTGGCTCTGCCAGACGCCGAGTTGCGTTGCTGGAGCGCGTGAGCCCCTCCTGCGGATGCAGGAAGGCGATCAGGTACGAGGGAAGATGGAGCAGCACCACCAGAGTCATCTGTCCTCTTGAAGAGGTTCTCATCTCAACACTGGCTGCCACTGCTCTGCTTCCCCGTGGGAAGGCGGCTCCCGATGCCGAGCGTGCCTGCAGGGCAGGCCCTTACCTAGAAAGAAGAGCTCCGTGAGGTCCAGAGGAGAGCTGTGTCTCTAGAGTTGAGCCAGTCAAACCATATCCAGGTGTTCTGAAAGCCTCCCGAACGCGATGAAGAGGAGAGCTCAGCTCAAGATTGACCAACCATGCCTACGATGCCAAGTGGCCAACGACAGTGCCAAGTGGGAAACCAAAGAAACGACCAAATTCAATCACTTGGTAGACCTTCACAGTTATTTCAGCTGATAACATGCTGTAGACCTATCCAGTAGCGTTACTTTGAGTTTTTTCCTCGTTGGCTGCATCTGCGGTGGAGCTCAGTCTGTAAATATTGAAGGGATCGCTTTTCTGAAGTGATTCATGCTTCTCTGTGCCAAAAAAAAAGTAGTATTTGAGAGCTGCTACACGGAGCAGTGTTTGCAGCTCAGACGGTCGCCCTCTATTTTTAGATGCACGGTGGAACCTTTTATTAGCTTTTCGCAACTTGGATTGCTTACAGGACAAGGCTGCGAGCTGAAGCTGATGCTCGTGCAGATCTGATTTCGAGGGAAATCGGTGGAATGCGGAATCTGTGGTTGACACTGAGCTCCTAAAATCAGATAGCCAAGGTGAGCTGGATGGTGCTGCAGGTGCAAAGGGTATTTTGTGAGTCAGTACGCCTTTAGATATTTGCTTTGAAAGCTGAATAAATAAATCCCCTTCCCCTGGGGAAAGATGTGAGGATGTTCCCTGTCTCTGTGTGAAGAGTGGAGGGGAGCAGCGTGCTACCGTACGGAAATGACTGCAGTACATCAGCGTCTTGTAACCCAAAAATGTAGCAAAGGACACCTTCAACTCACCTTACTGAAATACTCTTCAATCTTGATGCTTATAGCCGCAGTAAATGCACACCGTGCATTTGTCAAGGCAGAGCCAAATGCTGATAGGTCGCCTTTGTTGGGCTGGTCAGCGTAGATGCCCCAGATGGGAAACTCCAAGTGTCTTTGTTTGGGAAATATTTTGTGTACGAGTTCAGAATGTGTTTGGTGACACACGTTCAGAGACTGGTGTCTGGGTGTTCAGGAGGGTAAAATCAAGTTTCGCCAAGGAAGCTTCGAATTAAGCTGCGTGCTCACGTTTTAATTCTCAAAGCCGCGTTTCAGTTTTTCTGTTTAATTACACCAATAGTTTTTCGTTCAGGGATGTTTTTGGAATGAAGCTTGATACTTGTAGCAAACTGTATCAGTGGTGTGGTTTCTGCCCATTTCTTTGCTGTTCTCATAAAAGGGCTCCCACGTTTTCCTTCACAACCTCTTACTAAGGAGAGATTTTCTCTGAGAATACAATTTTAAAAGAAAAACTTCTTACTCCTGCCATCTCTCAGTTTCCAAGCTATATACTCCGCTAGACTTCAGCGTTGGTACTTTCAAAATTGCAATCCTTTTTCATTCTTAAGTTGAAATTCTCCTAGAAGGAAGAACAACAAACATATGGAGTTTCTTTAGATGTTCCCTTGTATACCTCCTTGGGAGTGAAGATACAGACCCAAGTAGTGCTTGAAGAAGTGTGTGTGTATTTAAGCTCCAAGACATTTGCTTATATCCTGAATTTTCTTGAAATGCAGATTTTTAAGTTCATCAAGTGCCGTATGGGCACCACAGACCTGGGTGTCTCCGTTAATTTTCGTCATTCCGCCCCAGATTTGGGTGACTTCTCTCTAGCCTCAAATTTGCCAAAGGATTTCTGCAAAGAATCGCCCAAGGTGGACTAACGGGCTGGAGAAGAGGAGAACGTTACCATCTCCGCAGACAGGGAAGGGTGGTCACCCGCAGCCCCAAGGAGTGCGTGGTATATTAAATATCCCCTGCGTCATCTTTCTCCAAGAAGATAAAGAGAAACTGGGGATCTTGCCCCGTTTCCTCTGCCGTCCTCGCAGACGTAGAAGTTGGATGGCCTGTAAGGGCGGGTTTGGTGGTGCTGGAAGCGCTGCCGCTGTTGCCTTGGCTCCGAGGTTCCAGGGACCTGGATGCTCTTCAGCAACCGTGCAGATCGCAAGAGGCCAGCTGAGCTTTGGAAGCTGAGCCCATATGAAAGACGATTTTAAATTAGAAGTGCTACAGAAACAGTCTCAGCGTGATCCTCGCCGTCAGTTGGGATTTCCCATAAGTACCCTAATTTCTACAGCTATCGCTGCTGTGCCTGGGCAGTACGGCAGAGCAAATCAGCAGATGCTTTTGGAGAATGTTCTGCGTAAAGGAGTGGGTGCAGTTTGGATGTTCCAGGCCAAATTACGATTTAATGTATCGGGAATATATCTCACCGTGTCAAAGCCGGTAATATCTGTGTTGTAAGTTGTATTTTTGCCTCTTCCCCAATAGCCACGCAGCATAGCAAGGGTGGGAATCCCCTGGGTTTCAGCGGCTAAGCACGAGGGAGACCTGTGCAGTTTTCCTGCTGTTCAAAGCCGTGCAACCTGTTCTGTGTTTAATGAAAGCAAATGGCAGCGTTTGGGGCTTGGAACGCCATCAGGACTTCTTGGAAAGGGGCTCGGAGGCGTTGGGTTTAAGCACCTGATACTTAGGGCTTTATACTCCTGGAGTCGTACTTTCAGCTTTGGTTTTTCCTATGTTAATAACTGCAAATGTCTCATAATCCGCAGGTATAGGCTGTGTAAAGCAGGTGCAGTCACTTCAGTCCTAATGATTTCTGAGTCTAATATGGGCTCCGTGAATCCCTGGCTTTGTGCTAAGAAGCTTATGGTCGAGAAACGTGCTCAATGATGTTTAATTTCATAACTTGTTTTGCCAGCGAGCAGGATGTGCTTCCCTGCACCCGAAGGTATTTGTTCAATTTCTTTATTTCTCTTTTTACCTGGAATGACTTGCAACGCCCTGCACAAATACACCAGGCCAAAAAGTTTTTGACATCGATTGAATTAATGCGGTATTTTCGTGGAGGTAACACGTTCTACTTAGTGAAACAGGGGCTCGTGCTGTATTAGTACGAGCAGTACCGCACATCGCAGCGCCGGATGGCTCTGACACAACGCAGTCAGACTCCATCAAGAAATACAAATGCCCTTTCAGAGCACTGAGCAACTCTGAGCTTTCGTGCTAGAGCTGTCGTTTTAATGCAAGAATTACAACTCAACTCACCTCAGGCAGGTGTTTATGCTGGGGATGGCTTGGCCCAGCAGACAAACATTACGTGTAAATATAAAAATTTCCCTGAGCGTTGCCTAGGTTAAGAAGTGATGAATTGCACCGTTTATTCCACTTAATGCCACCTTTGCACATTATGAAACGAGATAATAAGGTTAATTTTTGAGAGCTTAATCTTGGTGGGTGGTTTTATATTGGGTAATTGGTAAAATCGTTTTCTTGGGTGAAACCTCACAGAACGACTCCAAAACCACCTAGAAAACTCGTTTTGCACGGTTAAATGGACGCAAGCTCTGCAAGGTCTGTAGGCTGGCCAAAGATCTTCAGCATCAGCATTTTTCCCGGGGCATAGATTGATGGAAAATGTGTGGAGCAGCGCTGAGGAAGGAATTGACACGGGGAGGGCCTTGATCCCACTTCACGCAGAGATGAACTTGGTGAAATACCGTATAATAACGCCCGTGATGCTTCTAAATTAATTTTTTGCACCCATTATGAAAGATCGGCATCTAGTTTCGGAAGACCGATACCGACGGTCCTGAATTCTGGTCGCGTTCCGGTCTGACGCGGTTGTGCTGTGTGATTTTGGGTAAGGCTCTTAAATCCTCATCTGTACTGGTGATGTTAGTCAAAAACGTGTAGTAACACAACGTGTTAGAGCAACGGTTGCTGTGTTTTTGCTGGCCCATTTTGCTGGCCCAGCACTGAGGTGCTCTCGTGGCTGGAAACCCGTCACGCTCCCGTCTGCTCCTGGTAAACCATCCTGACACAGGAACTATCTAATAAGCTCAGATTTTCAGTTTGAGGAGGAAAAAAAAGGGCTACAGTATTTTAGGAGCTTGTATATGTGTTTCTACATCAAATATAGGCTCGTAGGATCAGAGGGAAGCTCTGGCTGCTGCCGTTAACCCCAACATCTTTTGTTAACTACTAACGGCCTTAAAAGAAGCCAGGCCCCACGGTTCCTGCTCAGGAGCTATTCCAAAATCCTGCTCCTGCACAGGTAGCATTTCTCTGAGGTTAATGCAGCTGCATTTATTTCCTACTGCTCTCCATTTTGTTGTTTCATGCTCTGTAGCAATGATTTTTCTCACCTTTGAGCCTTCGTAGGCTCCACGTTGTTGCAAGACAGGCTGTCCGTCCCCTGATATCCTGCTGGCCTGTCCACGTATCTCCTTGGCTTCCAAGCAAGATGAATTCCGAGTATTTCAGTCTCACTCGTGCCTTATGGAGCGATGTTCTGGCTTGGAACAGCTTGTTTGGAATTGCTTTCCATTTCACGCAGGCCAGAACCTACCCAAATCGCTCCTTTCTATCATCTGTGTCAGCATCAGTCTCAAAGCTGTTGCTTCAGGCACCTCTTGCTGAAAAGAAACCTGATTTTGTGAGTGTCTCCCCATGATTATACAGCCCCAGAGCTTCCTGCCTTACTAACCCTTGAGCCATCTGAGGATCTTAGTTAGCCTCTTATGTGCCTTCGTTGTTTCTGTTGCGATCAGAAGAATTTAAGTGCAGAGCAGTCAAATTTCCACTCATTAAACATCTTTCCCAGCCAACATTACGCGTCGTAAAACCATTTCAGTGGGAACTTCGCTCTTCCACCCATTTCTTCAGGCTCCTGCTCGCTGCGGGCGGTCGCGCTGCCCTGCCTGGCTGTTGCCTGTGCCAAGACTTCTGGCTGAAGCCTCGTGTAGGTTTTCTGGTCAGCGCTCCCTGAGATGCAGCAAAAAACAGGGAACCTCCTGCTAGACCCCAGATCACTCAGTGGCCGGTGGGCGTTTGAGATCTAGAGGACCTCCTGTGGGCACGGTGTAAGCAGCAGCGTCCCATGGAGGCTTACAAAGGGCTAAATTACACCAAAATAAGCCATTGGTTCCTTTCCTCTACAGCCTTGTTTTAGGAAGGTCGTGGTGTGTTTCAGGCATGTGCTTTAGGTCCTCAAGATCTGTCCTTGAAGTCATTTTGGGGTTGGGTTGTTGACTTAAGAGTGCCTCGATGCCTCTTGGTTTTAAAACTACTTTACGGCCTTCCTAGAAATAACGTCTTTGGATTTTTTTCTGTGCCTTTTCCAAACAACTCTTCTTTTTTTTGGATGTCTCTTTGCAAAAATCTGCATCGTGAGCTTTTTCAGCTTCAGTTGGTGCCGTCAAATAAAGGGGGGAGGTCGGAGGTTTGCCGGGTCAGCAGGAATCGGGCGGTCGTACCTTGCCGACGCCTCGAGTTCCCAAGTGGGGGAAGGCGAGGGTAAAGCCCTCCGTTGAACGGCGAGGAAGAAAGGGCCAGTGTTGAACATCCCGTGAAGCCTTTTGGTGGGACTCTTTCCCAACAGCAGACGTAGCACCTGGTTTTATATAGGTTAATTCTGTCAAAGAAACGAGTCTTCGTATCTTGTAGACTAGAAAATATTTCACAAGTTATTCAGGGCGCAGACAAAAGACCAGAAGCACAAACAAAGGCCGAGACCTCACAGCAGCCGAGCCTTTTGTTTCACTCCACAGTGGGCTGTGCATCACGTTTGGTCATGCTCTCTAGAGCCACGAAACAAAGGAACCCTGTTGATGTTTACTTTGGCTCAAGGCAGAGACAGTTCTTTTAAATGAGTTAATAAACGCAGTAGCGAACGATGATGGTCTGTGTCACGCTCTTTTCTCTCCTTCTCTCTCTGTAGGTCACTCAGATGAGTCGTCCAGATCTGATTCTCTTTCTCATGAAATATCTCATGGCCTTGGTAGTTGGGATACCCTCTGTCTTCTGGGTTGGAAGCAAAAAGACCTGTTTCGAGTGGGCTAGCTTCTTCCACGGCCGCAGGAAAAAAGAGTGAGTATTGGTATCTAACAGGTAAACCAGCCGAGAATGGGCAAATAAACTCTTCCCTCATAGTCCTGACGCAGTATTCTGATCAGTCTTTTATGGAGGTGAGGACGGGAGCAGGTAGGGTCAGCCGGGAAATCCGTCGTTATTTACAACGGAGCGAGGGACGACAGGACAGGCAGCAGCTCCAAACAAACCTGAAGAGCTGTCATGCATTTTGCCCTAATTATTCTTTAGTCCCAGAAACAAATTGACGTTGTTGTGTCTGTTTTCAAAGTATTTTTTTAACGAGAACCAGGTTTTGGTTAAATACTACGACTGCCTTATGCTGAGGGGCGGAACTGGAAGTTCCCATTTGTGAAGGTGTCTGGGCAGCTGAATCAGACCTTTAAGTTGAAAGTAAACCTCAGTTGTTCTCACCGTGGTTGCAGTTAAAAGCAATTGGCTCTGCTTTTAACCCCCCCGTGTGCATGAGAGCCAAAGCAGCTTGATAAAATTACGGTGCGAATGTGTTATAGCTTAATTAAGGCTGAAATTAATTTAGTCTCAGGTATGAATTTAGGGGCAACCCGTGTGATGATGTAATAGCTCCGAATAGCTGTTCTCCTGGTGGTAAGTATTGTCTTGGAAGCAGCTGTTTCAAACGAGATCCACAAACGGAGCAAGCCTTCAAGTAGTGCAGGATCTGCTCCGCTGACTTGTCCGTCCGTAGCAGAACTCCTGGAGAGTTGGAGCAGAGTTGGTTTTATTCAGAAGATAACCCAGTAAGACACGCACGGGGTTAACAGCCACTTAATAGGGTTTTAAGACGTGTGCGTACATGGAGGTGGGATTTCCGTGGAGGCGACGGATGCGTTTGGTGGGTGGAGGACAGGAACTGAGTTAGCAAGGGCAGAGGAGGCTTTTAGAGCGTGGTCTTACCTTGGACCTGCAAGAAAATGAGGAGGAGAAGCGGGGGCAGATGGAGGAAACTGAACGTGAGAGAGTAATGTAGAGAATGCGGGATGAGAGGAAGAAACATCCCCACAAAAAGAGGACTGCAGGTGGGGTAGCACCTCCTTCCGCCACGCCGTGGTGGAGCAGCCAAGCACGTGCCCCGGGGAATCGGAGCGTGCTGAGGGTCAGCGCTGTCCCGAGGAGGTTCTTGTGACAGTACGTGCAGACCAAGGCTGTAAGCAAACACACCGCCATTAACTCTGCGTGCCCAGGCTGGAGGATCAGACACAGGGAGCATGAAGGAGACGAGAACATGAAACATCCAAATGTAGGGGCGCTGCGAAACCAGGTAAATAGAGCCGTTATAATGTAAATAAGCGGCCTGACTTGCCCCAGCTGTGAGATCTGACTTGTTCTGCTTGTAAAATGCTTCCAGTGCTGTTGCTGTGATCATTTTCATGCCTCTTATTGCAGCAATTAGCATTAACTATTCCAATTGCACGTCTCGTACAGAGTGGTAAACGAGAGCCGTCAAGTGCTGCAAGAGCCGGATTTTGCTCAGTCTCTTCTGAGAGACCCCAACACCCCCATCATCCGCAAGTCCCGAGGCACTTCCACCCAGGGCACCTCCACCCACGCCTCCTCCACCCAGCTGGCCATGATGGACGACCAAAGGAGCAAAGCGGGCAGCGTCCACAGCAAAGTGAGCAGCTACCACGGCAGCCTGCACCGCTCGCGCGATGGCCGGTGCGTTTCCTTCTCTTTAAAGTCTTGTGGAAAGGGGAGCCGGGAGGTTGGCCGCCGCGTTGCTAGAACTGGGAGTTCTGCTGGCGTTGACGTTCTCCGATCGCGTCTCCTCTCCTTTTTAGCGTCTAGCTTAGGAAAAAAAAAGATAAATCACGGTGACGTTTTCGGAGTCTTGTGTCCGTGCCGGTGAATCGTGCAGCCCGCGTTCAGCGCCGGGTTTGCTGCAGGCAGCGATCGGTGCTGCACCGAGTGCCTGGGAAAACAGAGCAGTCCCAGCTTTGGGCACTTCTGGGGCTGCTTTTGTGTTTGGCTGCGTGGAAATGGATTTGGTTTCTGCAAATAGTCATAGCCCTGCTGAAACAAACGGTCCTAAGCGTTACCCACTCTAACTCGAGTAGCGAAGCCTCATGGCGCCATTTATCATCAAGCGTTTACTCACCTCGTTATCAATCCTCTGCCTAGCGCTGTGGCAAGAACCGAGCCACACGAGGAGCTGGAACAACTTGCCTGAGGCTGTATGAGCTGAAGGACTGAGCAGGGAAACCTTCCTTGACAAAAAGCCGAGGCTTCACGCGCCTGCGCGCGCGCACGCGCCGCGATTGACGTACCTTCTAACGCTTGTCCTCTGTTTTTCCAACTCCAGGTACACTCCCTGCAGCTACAGGGGCGTAGAAGAAAGACTACCTCACGGCAGCATGTCGCGACTGACTGATCATTCCAGGCACAGCAGTTCCCACCGGCTGAACGAGCAGTCGCGTCACAGCAGCGTCAGGGACCTCAGCAGCAACCCAATGACACACATCACGCACGGCACCAGCATGAACCGCGTCATCGAAGAGGACGGGACCAGCGCTTGACGGGCTGGCTTTTCTGGGGAAGGAGGGCTCGCCGGGGCCGCACGGCTCGCAGTCCGTTCCTCGGCAGCGTGATAACGCTCGGCGGTGCCGTGCCCCTCAGCGGGTGCCGATCTTTGCATCAGGAAGCCGAAACGGGCTTCTCCGTTTCGAAGCCAGAGTTGTTGTAGTTGCGTCAGAGCTAGAGTGTTGAGCGAGTCTTGAATTACCGAGTAAAAAAGCCGGTTGCCTCGTTTGAGCCTAGCTGTAGGCAATTATTTATTCGATAACTCTTTACCCAGCGTACACCATTGCTGAATTCCTTACTCTTTGTAAAGAAAAACCTTCCCCTCCCTCCGATGCGTCTGCGTGTCAGTAGGGGTCACCCTTGAAATCTCCCCGGCCGGGGCCGCGGCGAGAGCGTTCCCGGTGGGCGTAAGGAAGCTCTTGAATGCTGAAGGAATTCCTCCACGCAGCTCTCTGGTCAGATAACAAACTGACACGTGTTCTCATCGAGCCCGGGGGGAGGGCCCGTATTAAACACTGTATAAAGGACACCCAGCAGGCAGTTTTAAGTGGTTAACACTGGAAACAAGACAAAGGAACGAGCGCTTGGCAGAAGGAAACGAAACCGTGCCGAGGATCGCCGGCTCCTGCCGGAGCCGCTTCGGCTCAGTTTGTTGGGAGAGGGGTGGAGGGCGGGGGGGAGGAAAGAGGCAGGGAAGAGTGATTTTTGTATAACTTGTATTGTCCTTGCTTTTTTTACAAAATACTATTTAAATTTTCTACTCGTTTACGATTTACGTAGGAAGAGATGGATTTTAAAAGCCAGTTATCTCGCTACCGTTCAGCCGGTCATTTTCAGGTGGATGTACAGAAGCTGCGACTGCCCGTTCCTATCCATTGAAAAAGAGACCGGGAAAGCTGGATCTGTCGCCCCCCCCGGGACGCGCAGCCCGGTCCTTACGAGCAGAACGAATCCCCTTTACGAATCCTGCAGCCCAGGTGAGGAGGGCTGGGGCCGAAACGGCCACGAGGAGGCCGGTCGGGGACGGCCGTCCACGTTCCTTGAGCTCCCACGGCTGTTTCCTGGGGGTTGCTTTGCACCGAGCAGGAGGTTGGACATGGGGGGGACGCAAATCAAGGTGGGAGCAGAGCCGGAGAGCCCTCTGCGTTGCCGTCTCGAGGAGAAGACGGGTGTCCACCACAACCCGCTGGCTCCTTCGAGCTTGCCTTCACGGTCAGCCTCTGCTCTAGGTTATTTCCTTTTCGTTCCCTCCTGTAGAAGATTCACGGCAGAGAAATCAGGGTGGGCTTTCTTGGTGCGTAAATATTTCGGTGGGGTCCAGCAAAGGCTTCGCTGACGCTGCAGGCAGAAGTCAAGGCAGGGCTCGGGTTAGCAGCGATCTTCTGAAGCATCTGCTGGAAGAGATCCGTCCAGCGCGAGGAAACGCTGACTGCCATTAAAGCTACCTCAGTAATTAACTGCAGATCGCTGCTGGGAAGTGAATACCTGGTGGGTTTTTTTTTTTTCATGGTCCTTACATAATTCCCTCTTTGACCTGCTTGAGGCGTGTCGAGAAGCCTTTGCGCATGCCGCGATGGCACAACCTCGAGGGCAGAAAGAGGGCAACAACCGCGATGCGTGCTTCAGCGGCTCTTCTGAGCGGCAGCAACTGAGCTGTGCTACAATTAGGCGAGTTAATTGTAGTGATGACACAACAGCGAAGCACGTAACGGCGCGGCCTTCGAAATCAAAGGCTGCTCGGGGAGCCGTGGTGTCTTTGAGAGAGCTGTTTGCTGTAAATCGCCTTTCTTGCTTCCACCAGGCTTTTGTTCCAAAGGAGAAGCACAAACCAAAAGCAACAACAAAAAAACAAAGCTCAGCCAGGGCTCTGCACCCTCGGGGGCGCTGCGCATCGCGGGCTTTGTGCTCGCCCCAGGTCCCTGCCTGCCCGCAGAGCTGCCGCGGGGGACGTGCACAGGGATCGCGCCCAGGGACGCCCGGTCACCTCCTCCAGGGCAGACGGGCACGCGAGGACCTTCCAGTGAGGCGCGCTGAAAACGCAACAGTTCCCTGCAAGGCACGGAGGTGAACACCTCCCCTGCTGGTTTTCTCCCCAGATTCGGCTCCTACTGAGCAGTTCACTGCTTCGAAGGGACGAGAGCTGTAGGGATCTGCAGAAGAGGCCGGGTTACCGGAGTTCTTGGAAACGTTGCCACCGAAGCAGCGGAGGTCAAGCGGTTGCATTGATCTTGGCTAAATTTCCAGTGCCGTGTTGTGGTAATCGGAGCCCGGCTTTGGCGTGCTTAGGGTCAGGACGGGAGTGATGGAGGCCTGAAATACATCTAGAAACTTGCTAAGTTGTGAGGTTTCGTCCCCACGTTGTTCCAGGTGGGTGTGTTTAAGCTGCTCATCCGTCCCCCGCGTGAGGACAGAGCACTCCCACCACCCAGGGAGGTGATTAAAGTGGAAATCTCAGTTCTGGGTGCATTTTTTTTTGCTCCCCTTATCCCTGTTTCAGGGGTGAGATTGCCCCGGCAGGGCTCGGGCTCCCAGACCTCACATCTAGGGGCTCGGGAGCCTCTCCGAGTGCGCCTGCAGCCCGGGTGCTGTCTCTGCCCGGTGTACCTGGGCACGTTTTTGGGGTGCTTTCAGCACCCCCCGCTAGCGGGTGAGAAGCGCAGCCCAGCCGCCTGCCTTCTGGGACGGGTGCCAGTGTTTAAATCCCTGCAAAAGCCGAAAGCAGCTCTCGAGCTGCGGCGTTGGCTGTCCTACGTACCTGAGCACGCGTTCGGCGGCTCGAACAGCCGTGCTTTGTCCCCCCCCCCAGCAGATGCATGCTGCAGCCAGTGCACGAAAATACCGCTTTGCACGATGGTGCTGTCAGAGCTTCCAGTAAAACCCGCGGCTTCTTATTCCCAGGGAATCGAATCTCCGTGTTTTCTTCCCCCCGTTGCAAACCGTGCGCCCTTGCCAGCCGCGTGTCCTGGGGAGCCGAGCGCCAAGAGCTCTCCACGAGCTGGTGCCGCGGGCTTTGCTTGGGGCCGGGGGCACGGGAAAAGGCTCGGAAAACGCGGGCGTTGCCCCCATGACTGTGACAGCAGAGTCCCCGGGGCTGCGATGCTCGCTCTTCCTTAATCCCTCCTTGGCTCCCACCAGTCACCCAACCTCGTGAAGCGACGCTGAGCTCGTTGCGTGGAAGAGCAGCAGCAAAAAGCCGCGGTTTTTTGTGTGACTTTGTCCCTCTGCTCCATTGCCTTTTCTTAGCACGTGGAGCTCAGTTTAGCTGCGGTGCTTTAGCTGTCGGCCGTACGAAGCGCCTTCGATGCACCACGGCTGGGAGCGGGGCATCCAGCACCGCTGCCAAATCGTCCCGGTGAGGAGGGGAAGGCAGCTTCTGTCCACCGAAACCCCTCGGGGGCTGCGAGAGGAGCCCGGCGAGGAGCTTGGAGTGGCTCTGGGGGCTGAGGACCCCAAAGAGCGAGCAAACCCTGGGGTGGGGGGGGGGGGGTTCAGCCCGAACCACCGAATGTAGACCTGGATG
>NC_048895.1:116541968-116628004 GCF_011077185.1 Oxyura jamaicensis | reverse complement strand
TAATTGCCCCCCCAGCTGCACTAATTGCACTGGCTGCACTAATTGCCCCCCCAACTGCACTAATTGCCCTCAGCTGCACTAATTGCACTGGCTGCACTGACTCATGCAGCTGCATTAATTGCAACCCACCTGCACCAATTCCCTTCCCCTGCTGCATTAATTACCCTCTAGCGGCATTAATTGCCCCCAGCCGCATTAATCACCCCCTCCAGCTGCATTAATTGCCCCACAGCTGCATTTATCCACCCCAGCTGCTCTAATTACCCCCACTTCATTAATTGCCCACCCCAGCTGCATTTATTGCCCCCAGCTGCATTGCTTACCTCTAGCTGCTCTAATTATCCCCCAGCTGCATTAATTACTTACCCCAGCTGCATTAATTACCCACCCCAGCTGCATTAATTTCTCCCCAGCCGTACTAATTGCCTCCAGCTACATCAATTCCCCAGATGTTTTAATTACCCACCCCGACTGCATTAATTGCCCCAGCTGCATTAATTACTCAGCTACACTTCTTACCCCAGTTGCATTAATTACCCCTAGCTGCACTAATTACCCAGCTGTGTTAATTTCCCCAGCTGCACTAATTACCCGAGAGTTGTATTAATTGCCCCATCTGTATGTTGCCCCAGCTGCATTAATTACCACAGTTGCATTAATTACCCCCAGCTGCTCTAATTACCCCAGAGCCGCATTAATTACCCAGCTGCATTAGTTACCCCAGCTGCATTCATTAGCCCAGTTGCATTAACTAATTACCCCTCAGCTGCCCTAGTTACCCCAGAGCTTCACTAATTACCCCTCTCAGCTGCATTAGTTACCCCCTGGCTTCACTAATTACCCCCAGCTTCACTAATTACCCCCTAACAGCTGCATTAATTACCCTCAGCTTCACTAAGTACCCCTCCCAGCTGCCTTAATTGCCCCCCAGCTTCACTAATTACCCCTCTCAGCTGCATCAGTTGCGCCCCAGCTGCGCTAATTACCCCCAGCTTCACTTATTACCTCTCCTAGCTGCATTAATTACCTCCAGCCTCACTAATTACCCCTCTCAGCTGCATTAGTTGCCCCCCCAGCTGCACTAATTACCCCCCCAGCTGCACTAATTGCCCCAGGATTCACTTATTATCCCTCTTTTTTTATATTAAGTGCCCCCGGGCTGCACTAATTACCCCCCAGCCTCACTAATTACCCCTCCCGGCTCCACTAATTACCCCCCAGCCTCACTAATTACCCCCCCAGCTGCACTTATTACCCCCCAAATTTACTAATTACCCCTCTCATCTGCAGCAATTACACCCCTGGCTGTACTAATTAATCCAGGCTGCACTAAATACCCACAGCCTCATTAATTACCCCTCCTAGCTCCGCTAATTACCCCCCAGCTTCACTAATTACCCGCAGGGCGTTAGTTCCCCCCCCCGGCGCCATTTTGTGGCTCGGCCACCAGAGGGCGCGCGCGGCCCGGCCTCGCCGCCTTCTCCCACAATGCAGCGGGACGGCCGCGGCTCCGCGCGCCTGCTGCGCTCGGCTCCGCTCGGAACCGCTCGGCTCCGCTCGGCTGGGTTCGGAACCACTCGGCTGGGTTCGGCTCCGTTCGGCACCGCTCGGCTGGGTTCGGCTCCGCTCGGCGGGCCGCGGCCGCGGGGTGAGCGCGGAGCCCCGCGCAGCCCCCGCCCGCCTCAGGTAAGCGCGGCCCCGGCCCCGCTTTTATTTCTCTATTTTTTTTTCTGAATCTTACTGTGTCTATTTATTTATTTATCGATCTAGTTTTTAATTTGACCTTTTACTTCAATTATTTTTTCCCCTTCTTGCGTGTTATTTGTATGTTTTCTGTACTTTCTCAATCTCACCTTATTTGCCCAATTTTATGTATTCCGCCGCGTTTATGGTCAGTTTGCCTTCCTTAGTGTGCTGCAGTTGTTTCACCCCACTGCTCTTACCTTATTTCACCCGATTCCTCCTACTTTATCTATTTCACCCCTTTCTCTTACTCTATTTCACCCAATTTCTCTTTATTTCAGTTATTTCACCCCATTTCCCTTGCCTTATTTCACCCAGCTTCTCTTAACTCATTTATTTTACCCCCTTTCTCTTAATTTATGTCACCCAATTTCTCTTTATTTCACCCATTTTCTCTTACTTCCCCCCCCCTTTTCTCTTGCTTTAATTATTTCACCCCTTTCTCTTACTTTATTTCACCCATTTTCTCCTACTTTATCCATTTCACCCCCTTTTCTTATTTACTTCACCCCCTTCCTCTTACTTCATCTATTTCACCCATTTTATCTTGCTTTATTTCACCCCCTTTCTCTTCCCTTAATTATTTCACCCCATTTTTACCTTATTTCACCCATTTTCCTCTCTCTATTTCACCCCCTTTCTCTTATTTCACCCCATTTCTTTTACTTCATCTATTTTACCCTTTTCTCTTTCTTTATTTCACCCCATTTCTCTTCTTTTCTCTTTTTCCCCCTATTTCTCTCACTTTATCAGTCTCTCCCCCCCCCCCCCCCATCCCCTCCCCGTCGATTTGGGTGCTCGCAGCCCCCCGTGGGGTGCGGGCTGGTGGCTGCTGCTGCTGGGGGGATTTTGGGTCAAAAACAAGCCAAGTTGGGGTTAACTCGTGCCTGGAGGTCCCGCTGCGTGCAGGCAGCTGTATATAGAGGGGTTGGGGTGAATGCCGCTATGAATTTGAGGATTTGGGGGGAAAATTGCCTGCCTCCAAAGGGTCTCGGAGCCCCCTGGGAGCATCCCCCGCAGCGGAGGTTTGTGCCTCTGTGGGTTTCTCTTGGGTGAGGCTCCTCAGGAGCCCGTGGGTGCCCCTCACAGCATCCCTGGTACCCCGTTGTGGTCTTGTTTTGCCTTCTCCTTGCCCCAGGATGTCAGTCGAGAGGGTTTGGGGAGCCAGGGGGATTTGGGGAAGTGGGGAGGACCTGGCCTCCCCAGCACAGCCTCGCTCTGGTCTCTTTACCCGGTGCCCTCCCGGGGCTGCTCGGGACTTGCCACCTCTCTCACATTGTGTTTTGGGTTGGTTTCTTGTCTAAAAATCAGAGATTTGGCTAACTCCCCTGCTAAGGAAACACTGCTGTGCTGAGGACTGCGCAGCACGGGGGCTGTCTGGGGGGGGAGGCGGTGTAAGTCGTGCCCATAAGAACACAAAAACCCTGGGAAATTTCTCTCCCTGTCCCCGCTTCTGCAGACCCGGGACCAGGAATTCCTGGGAATTTGGGCTGGAGGCGCCGGTGCCGTTGTAGGGTGCTGGAATGGTCCCTTGCGGTCCTGGTGGGCGGCAGAGAGCCGGGATGCTGGGGATAGCGGGGTTTTCAGTGGGGGAAACCCAAAACCGCCGTGTCCTGCCCCAACATGTGCTTCCAGGGGGCACGAGGGGGGCACGAGGCCCCTGACCCCATCGTGATGGGACCTGCGGCTTCTGCACGCAGCGGTGCCAGCGCAGAGCCCCTGGCTGAGGCTTTAAAGCGGTGTAATTTGTTAAATGCAATCCAGAGTCCTCTCTGACACGTTTTTGGGTTCTTCGTGCCCATCTGCGTGCTTTGGGGAAGGGGGAAGCGTCGTCATCCCCGTAAAAAAGTTTGATGTTTAGCAGCAGATGAAGGCGTTGCTCCGGTTTGGCTCCTGTCTTTGCTTTTTTTTTCCACTTTCGTGCCCCAAAATCAGTCACATACAGCCGAAACACGAGGGTGGGGGACCCTCTGCTCCCGTGTCACCTCCATCCGTGCTCGTGGCAGCGGTGATTCGATCCCTGGGACAGCCAGAGAGCATCCCGAAAAGGGTGCTGTGGCCGTGGGGTGCATCGTGATTGAAGGCTCACGGTTACTTCCCTCATCTCTTCTATTTCCCTTGGGATTTCCAGCCCTGTGTCAGCGTTTGTCTTTATTACATCTCTTGTCACTCTTCGGCGGGTCCCTGGAGGTGAGCGGTGGCGGGGGTTGTTAATTTGCTGCCAATTAGCGGGAGCGGGACCAGGACAGACCCTGATGCAGCGCGGCCTCGGGATGCTTTTTCCCTCGGCGGTGGGTCTGAGCCTGCCCGGAGCTGCTGCCAAACCTTCAGCCGCCTGCGTGGGATGTTCCTTAAAAAGAAAGGCGCTCCGGGAGCTGTTCCTTCCCCCCCAAAACAGCGCCGGGTTGTGTTCCTCCCGGTTAGGGGGTGGCTCTCTTGTTAGCTGAGGAAATGTCTGCGGTAAGAAATTAATAGGAGAAGGCTTCAATTAATCAAGGGAGATGCTAACGAGCGCTTGCCCTTCCCTGGGGCCGCCTCCGCGGGCGCCTTGACTGGAGGCCGGAGGTGCAGGGCAGGCGTAAACCCTGCGATTTCGGTGAGGAGAAAGCGATGAAATAATTGCAAAGCTGTTAAACAACACCCTGGGGCGAAGGCGGCGGGCGCCGAACCCCGCTGCACCTTCGCAGCGCTCCCTACCCGGCTGCGCGCTCTGTATTTGCGTAAGCTCCTGGCAGGGATCGTGGCTTGTTGTGGTCCTGCCAAACCCTGTGATAAAAATGCTAAAATACATAAAAAGCTGCTTTTTGGGGACGCCTTGGGCTCTGCCGTCCCGGGCTCTCAGCGCCTCGTGGCTCTGCCATCGTTTTGAAATCCCGAGCGTGCGGCCTCGTGGCTCACCACGTCGGTCCCCGGGCCCGGGGATTTGCAAGAGGTTTGCCAAGGCTGGTATAAAAATCAGGAGGTGTCGGCGTGTTCGTGTTTTAAAATCGACCCCACAGAGGAATCCCATGGGGACACAAGTGCTGGCTGGGGATGGGGGGGGTCCGCGTGTGTCGGCGGTGGGATCGGGGCCAATCCGTTCCATTTCCATCACTCCCAGCCTATTTTCTCTTACTTGGCTGGCATTGCAGACGCTTCTTTTAGCTGAAAAATGAGAAAACTGTGGAAAAAAAAAGCCCCCCCGCCCCCCGAGCAATTCGTTCTCCCCCGGCTTTGGTTTCCCTGTTCATCTTTTTTTCTGGCTGTAATGTCTGCTGGGGCTTCTGGCTTCCTAAAGAAAAGGTAAAAGGGGAAAAAAAATGGAAAGAAGAAGAAAGCAGGAGTTTAATAATAGATCAAAAAATGAGATTAAGCAGTAAGTCAGCCCTGCCCTGCTCCCTCCCTTCCCAAAAAACAAGCGAAAGAAATTGCGGATCGCCTGGCAAGAGGGGAGTGGAAACGGCAAAGCCGGAACCCGGTGTGAAGTATGGATGAGGAGTTTATGTTTTATTTAACGGCTGCGTGCTGCCGCCCTCCCCTGGCCTTCTGGTTGAGGTGAATAAAAGAGCAGGGCTGAACCGGGACGGGGAGTCGAGCCCTGCAGGTGAACGCCCGGAGCTCTGGCGGCGTTGGAGGCCGCAGCTGGAGGTGGCCTCCAAAAACCACGAGGTTTTATGAGGCGCTGTTTGCCTCCGGTGGTGCTCGGACCACGTTCTCTCAGGGGTTGTTAGTCACCGGCGAAGCTGCACCAGAGAGGGGCCTTTCGGCGTGTCTCGGCCTGGAAGGGCGTTCGGTGGAGGCTCGCGCTTGACGAGACACGAATCTCCTGGAGGGGAGGCTCGGGCCTGGCAGCAGGCGCTGAGGCCGCCAACCCCGGGCTTGTTGGTGTTGGCTGCGAATCTGCCAGCTCCTCTGGCACTCGGCTGTGGTGAGGCCATTGCTTCAGGCCCAGCGGGATGGCCTCAGGTTCTTGGCCGGCCCGTGGAAATGTTTGGGCAATGCAGTTCGGGGGGAGCTGCTGTCCTGCTGGCTCGGCCCAAAGGTCTCCAGAGGCAGCGTGGGCATCGGGTAGGGTTCAAGTGAGCCTTGCTGGAAGGGTTCCTACGTGGAGACAGGAGGCTGGAGACAGGATAGCAGACCTTTAGTTTGACCCAACCTTGCTGTAAACAAGGTGGTAGGAACACCCACAACGAATAAAATACCAAAAGGGACACGAGGCACAGCCGGTCCCCTCCAGCATCGTCCTTGTCCAACACAACACAGCCCAACGTGGGTCATGGTGTGGGGATAAAGACCCAGCTGCAGGCTTGCTGGGGCTAAATAGCCCACTTCTAGGTGCACACAGTCTTCTAGCCCCTGCTCCTGGAGAAGGGGAGAGGCTGGGGAGCTTCCTCCATCTCAGCTGCCGGTGGTAAGGACGTGGCAGGAGGTGAATGCAAGCAGCAATCCCACGCGTGGGGCTGGGGATGTTCGCTGAGGGCTGCCAGAGAAGGAGAAGAGGCAAAAGCCTGCCTGCCTGCTGGAAAGCACCGCTCCCACGTGTTATTAGCAGCCTCTCAGGTCTTAATTTGTCTTGTCACCACCTTGGGCTCAGCTCGGTGCTTTAAGAGTTGGAGGAGAATCTGTTCCGTTGCCCGCTGGGCTGCTGCTCTTGTCTGTTCTCCAAAAGGAAGCAAACCAGATGTGCCAGAGCTTAAATTTAGGGGGAAGAAAATCCAGAGCTTGGAAACAGCCCCTTTCCTCAACAAGGAAGCGTTTGCCTTCCACCTTTTCCTGAGGCTGCATGGGTGTAAAGTGCAGGGAGAAGATGGGGTAAGGTTGCCTTTGTTTTAATTTCCATGGATTCCGAAAGCGGGGCACTTGGGATTTCTTTTCAAGTTGCTTTGCCAACTTTGGGTGGAGAAAAAGAGCTGAAAACCTTGCCTTGGTGGATGTGGGATGGAGGCAGGAATTATTTCATTGCCCTGTTTATACTGGTGATGCCCCGAGGCATAACAGCGAAGCCGGGGCCGCATTGCCCGCTGCGTAGGGCTTTGAAGAGCGCTCTCCCCCCAGGTCCTTTTTCCCAGCACCGACAAGATGAGCACCAAAGATCCGTGGTTGAGTCAGCAATGCAGATGCCATCAAACGGCTGCTTTATTCCAGCGCATGAATCAGAGCACAGCAGTGGCAGAGCCTCATATCCTGCGTCTCCTGATAACAATGCGGTTACCTCCGAGGAAACAAAACACGGAGCGATCCCATTATCCCGGCTCTTTAGCTCTCTCATTGGCACCCGTGGTCCTTATTTTATTGCAACTCTTGCAAGAGCGGGTGGGGGTTATTTTCTTTTTTAAATCCGACATCCTGGAGTTCAAATAGACTTTTAAAAATATTTGTGGAAGCGATCCAGCATGTGCGTACACGCTCAGACAATTACGAGGGGATAAATAGGACTGTCTGCTGGAGCACGAGCAACTGGTGTCCACCCCAGTCCCACCAGTAAGAGCAGCGTGTGCCACCAGCATGGGTGCTGACTGCTCACCCTATAGGCCTTTTTAATGCATGTTCTTGGGGAGGAAGGGGGATTAGCTTCATCTGGTGTTGCAACAATCTGTTTGCCTCCAAACTCATCCTAATTTCCAGGCTTTTCTCTCCCTCGGTTCACTTGGAAAGCTTTATGCAGGCGCGAAGCCCTTTATCCCCAGACGTTTTCTGCTTCTCCATCCCCAAACACCGCTTTCGACGGCACGGACCGCAGCCAGAGCAGTGACAGCATTTCCTTCTATTGTCCTGGTTCCCCCCGCGACGTCCTCATGCTGCTCTGGCTTTTACATCGGCAGCTCCCCGCGGCCCGTCTGTGTCCTGTTCCTCCTGGTGTCCCACTTCTGCACCCGGCCGTGGCGGGACAGCCAGGCGCGCGGCGGCGCGGTTTATATCCCTCAAACCAGACGAAATGGTGACATTTTGCAGAGAGCTGGCTGGATTGTTCCCTGGTGGCAGGGAGGAATTGTTTAAAAGGCAGTTGTGCCGCTCTGGCAGCGGTGGGGGTGGAGAAGGACAGTTTCTCCCAAATTCCTCTTTTGGAGGAGCTTGCTCGTTCCTCGGGATTTTTTAACCGGAGACTGCAGGATTTGGGGGGGTAAAAACCATTTCTGTGGTTCCCCATCTGTAGATTTGAGGGACAGTTCAAATGCTACATCAGAAATCGCGCGGCAGAAACGCGGAGACTAGACATTAATAATTAGGAGACTGCACAATGAAGTGCTGGAAGGTTTCGCACGTGACACAACCTCTTTCGATCCAGCTGAAGCTCCGCACAGATCTGTGTGAAGGTTCTGTGCAGCCAGGCTGGGGAAGGCTTTGCTCCATTCTGAGCCTTTTTGAGGAGAAGAAAACGGGAAGGAAAAACCATGTTGCGTCCCCAAAGACTTTGTATTCTCTAAAGCTCAAGCGTGGGAGCTCTGCGGTTCCTCCTATTATACGGTGTTTGTATGTGCTGGGAGAAAATGATCTAAATTAATTGTTATCTTTTCTCTGCTTCCCACATCTTCGAAGCGCTGCCATCCAGCCGAGCTGCCTCCTATCAAATCGGAAACACGAAAAAAGAAAAAAAAAAAAAAACCTCCCAGACTGTGACCGAAGATGAGAAATGTTGGTCCCCGGGGGTCCGTGTCCCTGAGGGTTGCATGGTACGAGCTTTGGGCCGTGAGATGACGAACGCGACTCCACAGTTGCTCGTTCATGCTTCGGTAAAGGTGTAGGTAGGTCCAGCACTAGAGCCGAGCTCTCTCCAGCTGCTTCGTGAACGTCCTCCACTTTTTCTGCCGCAGTTCAAAGCCATCGGAGGGCTGCTGGTGTTTGGAACAACCGTGCCCACCTAGGATTGTTGTGACCTTGGATTTATTCGATCGAATATTCCAAAGATTAAGAGTGAAAATAGCTGAGCCTGTCAGCCCCAAGGAATTGTGTTGCAGCCTGGGCTCAAATCCATCACCTGGAATCGGGAGGCTCTGGCAGGGTATTCTTCATCCCTCAGCAGAAGGCATCGCAGCGAGATCGTTTAACTGCAATTCATCAATTTACCAAGCCACTTGATTAAGTGGGGGTTGGAGAAAGGCTGAAGGGAGAGCGTCTGCCTGGTGTAAGGCATCTCTGGCCACCTGAGGACTTTCTGGCTCGTGCGTCCGTTGCCTTTCAAGTCTCCAGGAAAGCCCGTCAGGAGGAGAGCCCAGCAAAACTTACTCACGGTGGTGGTGAAATGAGAGGAACTGAAGAAATAAAGAAATTCATGCTTTTGAGGTTTTCCTCCACATGCTACAACCTCAGCTTGCCTTAGCTGTAGTCTGAAGAGATCCCGGAGATGTCGGAGTGGGCATCTGGAGGAAAAAAAGTGACATAAGTAAGTTAGGGGTTTCTTAACGAATGTGGCATTTTGGGAATTTCCTTATTCCGTAGTACATCCCAGTACTGTTTTTTTTCAAAATCTGTAGGTGCTTTCTGTGGGTGATCTCTGCTCGGAGCCACAGCGGCACTCCCTTGTTTTGCCCTTAGGATCAACATCCACGTTGTTTTCGTACCAGATCAGCCTCAGCCTCATCCAATCTTACCAGGCGGCTGCGTTTGCACCACCCCAATCACTTCGGAGCCTGCCAGAGTATTTCAGTCAGCCCCGACGAAGAGACACAGGTCTGCAAGGGTAATTAAAGCTGCACAAGATGATGACAGACAGGCCCGAGGGGCAGCCTGGGTACCTGCAGAGGAGCCTCGGGGAGAGGAACAGCTCCAGCTTGCAAGAGCAGATGCCCGGCAGTGCCCACGAGGGACCGTGGTGGTCTGTATTGACAGGAAGACATATTCTTTGTTTAAATGTGGTGGTGTTTCAGCCACAAGTGGCTCTGGAAGAAAGTGGCCGTGCTGGGGAGCTGCGTGGCTCACTGGGACCTCGCCTGCCTCCAGGGGAATCGCAGCGAAGGACTTTGGCCAGCCAAGGACGCGAGAGGGCGAGCGGGTCCTTCTATATGGGCGTCTTGCAAGTCCTATTGTTTTCTTTCAACAAGAGTGAGAGGAAAAATGAGAATTCGTTTGATTTTTAATAATAAAATACCTCCAAGGAGATGAAGCAGAAGAAACTGTTAACAAGAGGAATAGCTGGAGATGAAAAACAAATTGTCTCTTGCACGCACACGCACGCGTCCAGGCGCCTTCTCCTCACGTAACATGGGAAAAGTAAATTGAAAATGAGCCCCTACAAATTGCCATGAAAGGGAGAGGGGGGGAAAAAAAAAAGAGGGTGAGTCAGCACTAACCCTGCCTATCTGAACCAAGAGGAAGCCCGCCTGGTGCTCGTGATGGATTTTTGCAGAGAAGGTAACGCATCAGGCCGATGACAGCCCGTAAGAAATGCTGCGAGCGGTCCGAAAATTGCTGCTGGGTACTTGAATGTCACCGACTGCACTGAATGAATTGCGGGCTGAGTCGCACCGATTTCCCTAAAGCTGTGTGTTTTAGCATGCAAATCCCGAGGAGGCACAATCCCTGAATTTTTTGTCTGCTTCGGCTCGAGAGTCGAAGAGGCGTATTACCGACGCGTCCTCCATTTGAATCAATTGTCAGCGCTGCGTCTGTGGAGAGAATGCGTCGGGGGTTATTGATCATGTTACGAAGGTGCTTAAAAACACGAGTGTGTCGGGTTTATTCTCCCTTCAGTAACCTGCTGTTGTTTCTAGCACTCTTAAAAAATATTTTTCCAGTCCTGGTCTCCTCCGGAGATCTCTGCTGAGCGGGGCATTAGTAACGGAGATGCTCTGTATGTCCACATTGCCTTTCCTCCAAGAGTTTGTTGTAAGCCTGACCTTGTTCTGTTGCTTTCTTGACATTTTTGAGGCAATTCCATGTGCTAGAGGAAAAACTGAGGTAGGGAGCGATTCTGGGAATCTTCCCAGTGTGGCACAAGAGGTGGAGATGAGAGTCTTGCGGCTGTGATTTACCGACGCTCGGATGCGTAGGTGCTGCTCTTCGTGTGTGTTGCTGTTGGGTTTCTTTTGCCCTGGTTAAACCACATCAGCTGAAATGCAAGTTACTGGCCAAAACTTCCTGTTGATCTCCGTTGTACTATCGCTGCCTCCGTTTTGTTTCCTCTGCTGCTCTGCCCGTCGCTGCCGGTGCAGAGGAGATACGACAGCAGTCTCACACCCACTGGAGAAATAATGCTACAGATTAAGGGACTCGGGGTGCTGGGGGAAATATTTTAGGCAGTAGGTGTCTCCAGGAAATGCAAGGGAAATTCTTCCATGTGACAGGGGGCAGAGACTGGGATTCCCTTTTAGGAGCTGTGGCCGACGACTTGGGCATTTTGCCTCTGTTTCCATCTTTAAGCAGTTCCTGCCCCTACGGAGGTGGTTGTGAGGCTTAGTCACTGGTTTCACGGCCCTTTGAAGAAGGCAAGTGGTGTGTAACAGCTCCGTGGCCATTAATGGTAAGGCTCGCTATGAGAATTTTTTACAGCTGAGTTTAGGTACGCCAGGAGAGAGCCCCAGAAGGCTGAAACGGGCATCGCTTCGCTGCTCTCACCCCGGCTGCTCCATCCAGGTGATGGCATCAGGTTGTCTGCCCCCGATACCTGGTTTGTGGGCTGCAGCAGGAGCCCTCCCTCTCCTTGCTCCTGGTACAAGTCCTCCCCTTGGCCCCCTGCCACAGCGTCCGCCAAGTTGAAATCTGGTTCTGGGCTTTTGGCTCCCTTCCTTCTACGTGTTTTCAATTTTGTTGGCTTTAACAGATCCCGGTGGCATCTTTTTATGATGCGCTATATTCAGCTGCTTCTATTGCTTCCAGTACAGTAACGCTCCTGAAGTTCAACCTATTTTTTAATTACAAAAAAAGAAAAGAGAGACCAAGTTTAGTATTGTTCTGTTAACACTGGGAGAAAAGGATTCTGAGAAAAGAAGGATTTTTCTTATTCTTGCCAACTCGGAATACTCTGTGATTCTGTGGTCTTTAAATTGGAATGAATTTAAAACTCCACACAGCGGTTTCGGTGGAACATTGCTGTAGCTGGAGGAGCAAATTACTGTTTTTTCTTGCTCTCCTGGGAGCCGGTATTGGTATTGATTAAACATGTGCATTGCCACCTGTTGGACGATCTCAGAGTTTCTGATGAGCTCCTTGAGTGCCTTGCTCTGTAGTCCTGAAAATTCAACTGCCCAGTGCTCACCAGAGTGCATCAGGTACGGTCTGCATCAGCTCTGATGGCCCCGAGCAAGCCGTGACACACTTCACAGGCATTTTCGGCAGGACTAACGTTGGCAGAAGCAGTCGTGTGCTCCCCTTCCACCTCTGCTCGCTGGTGTTGCTCTTCCTTCCATCTGCTCACGACACGGGCGGTGGGCAAATTGAGCTGTGGGAGTGATCTGGGTTAAAAGAAGACATTTCGTGAAAGAGGTTTTGCCACATTCCTTTTACTTCAGGATCATCTTGTCCTTTGCATGAGAATAGAAATTAATTTCGTTTCAAGTTCTGAAAACCTGAAGACATGCTGAATAGATAAAATTGGTTCTATATATAGGCTGCAGAATTCCTTTGTACAATGAAACAGTTTGTTTTCATTTAAAACCATGTATTCAGCACATTCAGCTTAATTTTATTTAACTACAAATTTTACATGCTGTTTTCCTACCCTCTAATTGTTTTTTTTTTTTTTTAATTTTGTGGCATAAATCCTAAGTACAATTAAAAAGTCAGGCTAGTCATTAAGAAGCTTCATTTCCCATTTTTAACATAAAACGGTTGAACTTGCATAGTTCATTAATTTATACAAATGCCCAACTGAGAAAGTAGGACAGCTCTCCAGTTAGCCAAAGGCCCAATTTACAGAGAAATAGCCCTTTGTTGTTCTTCGCCAGCAAAAGGCAGCCTTTGGTTAGGAGAAAAAAGGCTAAAAATACAAAGCAAGATGGTTTAAATCACTTAAAACTGAACTATTTTCCCAGTTTTGCATCAATAAATCCTACGGTCGCAGGAGAAAAGATCGGGTGGTTGAAAAAGGATTGTCGGGCAAGTTAGCGGCAGTGGTCCCCAAGGTCTGGTCTCGAGACCACTGTATTAACAAATATGTTAATTAACAAATCAACGTATTAACAGCAACCCCACACGGCCCCGTTAGAGGAGCTGGGGTGGTAAGCCAGTGGCAGAAAAAAAAAAAGGCAGAGAAAAATGATATTCCTTCTCTATAAATACACTGCCGTAAACACCAGGGAGGGAGAAGAGTTATTGAAGCTAAATGACAATTCAGGCACGAGAACAAACAGCTCTGAATATGTTAAAGCCGGGAACGAGCAGAATGCCTCAAACCAAGCGAGGCTCTTGAATCGCCTTCTAATGGGAATTGTGTAACGGGGCTAAAAAAACCTGATCACTGCGAAGACGGAGCCTGATAAATGTATTAACGGCATCATGCAGTGACGTTGACTTCAGCATTAAGGGATCAGGCTCAGGATTTCCGTCCCGCGCTGTTGCAAATATGCTTAAGGATCCTGCAGGTGAGAGGGGAAAAAAAAAAAAAAAAAGCATAGAAAGTTTTTTTGTTTTAAGAAATATTTGCAAAATGGTTCGGCTTCGGGTTGGTTTCTCCGTTTCTAACGCACCAATAATAGAACGGAGTGAGCTGTGGAAAGAAGGAAGTATCCTTTCTGCCCTGCGAAAAAGCACAGCTGGCAACTGTTTCCCTATTTTAGTGGTCGATTTTGGCAGCGGGCCTGTCGCACTCAAATATATATATTCCAATTTAAATCATATTGGTACCTGATAGTAAATTTAGGCCTTGAAACAGGTTGCACTTCAGAAGATGACATTTCTTATTATTTAACTTTGTAATGATGCTTTGTAAAAAACCGGCAGCACTTAGCGCTTGCTAGAATTTCTTATTGATCTCGCTGTTCTCTCTATTGATCCCCATTTCCCCCCTCTACCAATAAGTCCCCAGATTTTTTGCCGCTTTGCTAAAATCCCAATAAATAAGATCGAGATGCCTTTTTGGCCAAAGAGCCCCGTTATTTTATCCAAGGCAGGTGCCGAGTTATTTTAGCACAGTGTAACTTTGATCTGATGGCGTGTTTTACGCTCCGTATTTCCATGCCTTTTATGTTTCTGTTCAAACTCTGTCCTCGAGGCTCGTGTGCGGCTGATGCCGTGGCCTCCCCGAGTGCTGCTTTCTCCAGTCCTTCGTCCCAAAACGGAGAAATTCTGCGTGGAGCCCTCTGCAATTTGCAAGGACCCCTGGCTGGAGGGGGCTGGCGTTGGCGGTGTGCCGCGTTGTTACACCCGAGAGCACCCACCGTGCACATTGGCACTCAAACACAGGCTGGGGAGGTTCATTCTAACACTTCTAAGCTTACAAAGCTTTCTAAATTTTAGCTCAGGTGTTGTGTAGGCCTGGTTGAAATGCTGCCATCCTCTGCTGCCGTGGCTGAGCGGCGGTGCAGCTCATTTATGAAGTCTGGGGGCTTGAGCGTGGCTCTCCCTAATCGCCTGTGTGTTCTCCTGGCATCCCCATGCGTTCTTTTTATTCGGCTCCTCCATTCAGGATGCAAATGGCAGATGCTTTTTGTTCTTTGGATTCAAGGCCTCGTTGGAGCCTTTCAGCCGTGCAGCCCGGTCAGCTTCACAAACCGGTTAATTACCTCAACTTCCCTTTATGAAACCCAAAACCTCACAGACCCGCTTTGATTTTGCTTAACCCGAACCAATTTGTGTGAAGGAGGCTTGAATTGAGTGATGGCGAGTAGCTTTTATTATCACATCCTCGCTATTTGCCAAAGGCCCGCGGCAGCATCACCTCCTGTTTGTTCAGCGCCTATTTTGTGGGGAAGTCCGTCCGCTCTTACACCCAGGGCTCGCAGGGCCCCGCTGTTCGTATTTGTTCTTCCTTCTATATCTGCAGTCTAAGGCTCCCTTATCAGCCGATTCCGAGGAGTATTTCTTTCTCTTTGATTTAAAAGGCTCTCTGCACACAGCCAAACCTGACGGTGGGGTCTCCAGCGGACCTCTAACACGATCCCGGTAGACAGCCTTTTGCAGCCTTTTCCCCAAGTGACTTTAATCCGGACTGATCGTTTCATGCGTGCTATCGCTTTGGATTTCCAGCAATCGCAGACGTTTCACTCAGCTGCAGAGCATTGTCCCAAAAGATTATTTAAGCAGAGTTTTGGGATCGCGCATTTTAGGGTTACGTGTGTAGCGTGCGCTCTCGGCTCTGGCTTTGCTTTGGGGTTTTGAGGTGTTTTTTTGTGTTTTTCACCATGTGTATGCGTTTAGTGGCCTTCTTTAACATATTCTGACTATAATTTCTACCAGATCTTTTCCTAACGGTCATGTAGGCATTATCTCCAGTTTCCACTGTGGCAGCTGAACCCGGGGACGAATGAAGCAGCTGGCTTAAGCACGCGGGGCTGCGCGAGCGGAGCCCGGCTTCCCGGAGTTTTCTGTCTCTTGAAGCACTCCCGGCAATCTGGCGGGTTGTCAGAGCCCCTCAGATTGTGCGGACTCGAGGGTGAGCTGAAGTGCTGGAAACTCGTGTCCTCGAGTCTGGTTGTCTGATGCACGCGCTTAAAATGATGCTTTTGTACCCTACCGAGGAGGGGCCGAGCGGCTTGTTGTGCAGTCGCTTTTAATTTGATTTAAATACTGCTGAATGCTTAATTAAAAAAGTGCTTTTGGTAGACGGGAGCGTAATGCACGAGCTCCGCTGCACTTACAGCATGTAGGTGGTTAGGGATTCTGCTAGATACAAATGAAACGATTGCTTCTTGTTAACTCCTGCTTAAATATAGTTCAAATTACGGAATATTTAGTAGAACAGAATAAGCCGTGGCTTGCCAGCTTTTTCATACCAGTAGTTACCAGATGCTTTCTGTATTTATAACCTCGCCATCTGTTCCAGGGTGGAGTTTGGGGGTAGTCTAGGTATTTGGATGTGTCTTTTTTCTTGGGTGTCTCTGGAAAACTTCAAAGCATCTGTTGTGAGATGAAGGGAAGCATGGTTAGCTGTAATAGTTAAGGAATTCACGGGAATTCTACAGAAATGCAGCAAAGTCCTTGGCACAGCAGGGCTCAGGCACTGAAGGAGCCTTGACCAAGGAGGCAGCGCTGGGATCGTGTCACAGCCGTAGCTGAGATCCAGCACGGTCTTTGCTTGGCTGTCACCAGACCGGGTTGCTGCTTCCTGCTTCGAAGCCACTTTTTATTAATAGTCACTGAAATTTCCAGGAGCATTGTGATATGTCCATCTCTTAACGTGCTTTGAAAAATAGATATATATATCTGTAGATAAATTAAATTTAGATACATCTTAGATTTTTTTTTTATGCTGTGTGACTCATATTTTTTTAGAGTGATAGAGCTAAGTCTAGATAAAAAAAAAAGTCTAGATTAAAAAAAGTCTAGATTAAAAAAAAAAAGTCTAGATAAAAAGAGAAATGAGTGTAGCATGTTCAGGCAAATTTGCTCTCCCTGCTGTACATCCCACAAGGGCCGAGGTGCAGATGGGAGAGGAATAACCCTTTGTAGGACAGATAAAGGAGCTCAGCAGGTTATTCAGTCTTGGAGTTACTTAGTACAAATTTAGGCTAGGGGTTACTCAGTACAAAAAACTCCTGTGCCATGAACCCGCTCGTCTATTGGCTCGTGTGGAGGGCTAGGTCCTCAAAATTGCCGTGGAATTGCTGTGAGTGGTTATGGGCACGTGGGGCAGGAAGACAACACCCTCCGCCTTCACCCTCGCACACCATCGAGCTCCACCACAGCCTGGAGGGACTCGTCATACGGAATTTGGTTTGCCGGTAGTTTTAGGGACGGGTAAAGCCACGTTTTGGTCAATAAACGACTTGTGAAAAATACTCACCCAGTGCTAGTAACAGCTTTCAGTCGCTAATGATCTGGGACACGCTGGGGGAGGAGGGAAAGCTGCATGTCTCATTACCCATCCTCTGAGCCATCTGGTCTCTCACGGTTTGTTTGTAACCACCGTCCTCATCTCTCCTAACTTCATTGTTGCTGAAATCTGAAAATTGCCCTTTTAGGCCTTGTGGTTCTCGTGAAGATAATAACACGGCGTGGTTATGCATGGGTTTCTAAACAAAGCATAACGCAGTCATTTAATGAATTTCTCTAGGATGTTTGCCCTTAATAAAATGTGTGGCAGTGGAACTTGACATACTCTGAGTGTGATCCATAAAATTGCGCCTTAAAACAAAACCTTCTACCATCATGCCATCAAACCTCCTGCTGTCATGATCCACTTTCCCTGTTTCCATGAGGGTTCATTGTCCTTGCTCTTTGGATTCCAGCTGGAGCTGTGCTGGGTCCGAGCCTGCGTAGGTATTTGGGAGGAAAAAGTCTTTGCACTTTATGTCCATGTGTCCATTCTTATGCTAATTTTTCCCTTTTTTTATTGTTTATTATTACTATTCTGGTATTATTCAGGTTGTTGCTGAGTTTCCCTACATGCTCTAGCCCTTGCTTGCCCTATGCCCAGCAGTGGGGTGTACTGTTGAAGTACTTCTTGTGCCCGTGGGGTCTTCAACGTGCTTTATTTAAACCCTGCCTACCCTTGAAATGCAGCTACTTACACTGCAAAGCCTGGCAGCTGCTCCAACAGCATAAGCAGGACCTGGCCACTACTTTTAGGACATAAAATAAGGGGGAAAAAATCCATATCCACTAAAAACTGCAGGGGAGATTGTAAATCATCAGAATGGAACTACCTAAACTGGAGTTTGGCCAGTACTCCAGATAAAGATTTCCTCTCTTGTGAAGCGTGACGTGGGTTATCTGATGGACAGAAGCGGACAGAGGCTCAGCAGGCTTGAAAATTTAGGTTTGCCATGTCGGTGTAGTTGTTCCATAGGGGCTGGGAGATGTTTAGTATCTGTTTAGCACCTAGAGCACCCTGGGGGCTAACAAGTGACTGAATCCTGTGAAAGCTGATGGGAATGTCTGAGGTTACGTGCAGTCGAAATCCACAAAACTCATGAAATCCACAGATGGTCAGGTTTTGGTGCTGTCTCCTGTGGAAGGGAGGAGAAAGAAGTTTAAAAAAAAGGTTTACCAAAAAGCCCATAAGTAGGGAAAAGATGAAAGTTCAGGGTCCTCCCCTCCGACTGTTGTTCTCTTGAGGATCAACGGATGTTTTTCTGAGGTTTATTCCAGGCCATGGAAGCGTGCCATGGATCTGTGTGTTGGCTGGCTCGGAAAGTCCTTAATACCTGCTTGAAATGACTCGATGTAATTTACAGCACAGAGGAAACATCGGTATGTTGGATGTGAGAACCACAAGTGGGATGAGAGGGGGAGTTTGGTGAAGGTAAGGGAAAGAGGTCAAGTGGGGACTAGTGAAATAGAGAAAAGGAGGACACAAAGGAGTGGTGGCATCCACGGTATTAAATTGCAGCTGCCAACTGTAGAGCTACTTAAAAGGTAACACAAGGGAGATTCCCAGCGTGAAATTATACACAGGTGTCTAAATAAGGTGTTCTGGGAGCAGAGGGACTAATGAAGCCAGTTTTTCCTAGATTTTGGCTTTTCTGTAGAGCCTCTGATGGCCAGCGGTTCTTCCCTCTCCTGGGGTGCGTGCCAGCACAGACCCTCACCACATTTCATCTGCTAGGAAAGGAGTCAGGCAACTTATATTTGTTCAAACTGTTACTCATTGCAGCTTACAGACTGCCCATTAGGATCCATTTCTGAGGTAATACTTTGCGTGTGCTCTTGGATATAGTGTATGAGCAGGCTGTAAGAAAACAAAAGCCCTGATAGCAGAAAGGGTGGGAAATGAGGATGTTTGAACACGATAATACTTGTGTTGGGATACGCGTAAGGCAGCTGAGGAGTTTTGGCTCGATGGGAGGGAAACGGAAAACTCCCCATTTATACTGAGCTCCTGTCGCATTGGAACAAGAAGGGGTCAGTGCATGGAGAAGGGGTTTAAATCTGAAACTGCCTACATCAATGTAACGTGCAGCAGCCTTGAGACTACTTTGAAAGAAGGATTTGCCATGCTGGCTGCTGTTCCTGAGAGCTCGTTTCCTTTTGGGAGTCGGGTTAAGAATTGGTCTCTCGCCTTGTGTCCTGACATAAAAGTTCTCCAACTGTATTTCTTCCTCAGCCGGGCCCTGAAGGGATTTATTGTCACCTCGCTTCCTCAAGCAGAACTCCAGGTAGAGCAGGATAGACAGCGTCACCTCAGGCCATGGCAGGTGTCAGTACACAAGTGTGCTAGGACATGGCTGTGTCCAGCAATTTGGGTGAAAACCTTGCCTTTATAGTGGCCAATGCCGTAATAGTCTGTCTTCTTTTTCCTGGAATATATAAAATACTGCTTGTGAGATCCTTTGAACGTGCAGTACCTATTCCTGCCCTTCTGTACGCACATTCCCTGTTTGTGAGATTACCTTTTGTGTTCTTTAACAACAGGTAGACCTGCTCTCCCCCTCACCCCCCACTGCTTTTTCATCTTGGTATAAAAGTTAGTTTCTTTACACATGTGTTAAATGACTGTTAAAAGTGCAGAGCAGTGGAAAAGTGGTTTCTTGCAGCTTTCAAGTGCTCATGTTTTATTAAAGCTGAGATTCCTGGAGACACACTACAGTTGCCACCCTACGCACTCCTATGGAGATAAAACCTCATTTCTTCTGTCACATTCTTTAGTCCCCCAAAAGCTGTCAGTTTGGGTGCTTCGGGGTGAGACTTGATTCCCATAGATATAGGATTGCCTCTCATGGGACCCCAATATATATGCAAAATTAAAGTGCATAAAGTAATAAAATGTACTGAAGCTCGATGTGACCTGGCTTTCCTGTAAGATGATAACTGGCACCATCTCTTGCCTTTTTTCTCCCCTTTATTTCCTCACTGATTTTTTTTTATTATTATTTTTTTCTAATTCTTTTGCTTCAGTCACCAACTTTTGGTATGTGTGGTACTTGTCAGCATACACTTAACATAGCTGCTCCTACTTAACAGCGTTAATGCTGTTTAGTCAGAAAAGAAAGGTTAAAACCACGAATGATGTTTTACACCACTATAGTATTTAAAGCTCTTTATCCAGATTGAGCCATGATTTGTGATACTAATACAAACTGTCCAGATTGGACCTTGATGTAACTTGGTAATGAAAGGAAATCAGTGGTGATGCTGTGGTACCCCGTAAGCAGGGTCTGCAGTCACTTTGACATCTCTGTATCAGCATCCCAGCATATACTTATTTTCACGGGCACTTTTATTAGAAACCACCTGAATATCTCTGCAAGGGATTGATAGCAACCTTTGTGGTCCCTGCAGAGGTTTGACCACAGAGCCGAGGGGTGGGTGTCTGAGCTCCATGGGTGCCCCCTCTGCCTCGTGGTGCTGCTGGGGCACGACTGGGGGCTGCTGGGGCACAACTGGTGGCTATTGGGGTACAACAGATAGTTGCTGGGGCACAACTGAGGGCTACTGGGGCAAAACTGGAGGCTGCTGGAGCACGATTGGGGGCTGTTGGGGGCATGATTGGTGGCTGCTGGCACACAACTGGTGGCTACTGGGGCACAACTGGTGACTATTGGGGTACAATGGGTAGCTGCTGAGGCACAACTGGTGGCTAGTGGGACACAGCTGGTGGCTACTTGGGTACAATGGGTACCAGCTGGGGCGCAACTGGGGGTTACCAGGGCACAACGGGGGGCTGCTAGGGCACAGCTGGGGGCTACTTGGGTACAATGGGTGGCTACTGGGGCACAACTGAGGGCTGCTAGGGCACAAGTGATGGGTATTGGGGTACAGTGGGTAGCTGCCGGGGCGCAACTGGGGGCTACTGGGGCACAGCTGGTGGCTACTTGGGTACAATGGGTCGCTGCTGGGGCACAACGGGGGGTTACTGGAGCTCAACTGTGGACTACTGGGGGCTACTGGGGCTCAACTGGGGCCGCGCCGGGCACTGACAGGGCTCGGGTCCGTGACAGGACCCCGTCCCCTCAGGGGGGCTCCTCGCGCCCACCGTTAGGCGGGAAAAGCGGCTGTGCGCAGCGCGCATGCGCAGTGGCCGGCGCCCACCTCGGGGCAGGAGGGGGAGGCGCCGCTCCGCCCCCTCCACCATTTAAAGGGCCAGCGCTCCGCCTCGGCCGGCCGCCCCGCTCGGCGCCGGCAGCGGGCGGCTGTGGAGCCGGCGGGAGCTCTCCGGCCTCGGGCACTTCGCCTCGTGACGGAGCAGAGCTGGGACGCTTCGGCAATTCTCGGTAGTTTCCGGAGCGGCCTCTTCTTTCGCGTTCCTTGCTCCCTAAAACCCTTCGGCAAGTTCCGTCAGCGCTTCGGCTATCTCCGCCCGCCCTTCGGCTCAGTCCGTTAAGTTCCGCCGCCACTTCGGCAACTTCCGCCGGTCCGGTCGGAAATGGCCGAAGACGTGAGGGAGCCGGGGGTCTAAGGGGAGAAGCCCGGCCGGCCGCTCGGAACGAACCAACTGCACGCCGACGGCGGGGGGGGGGAGCAGGGCAGGGCAGGGCGGGGGCAAAGCGAGGCAGGGGCCGCGGCTCCCCCCCCCTCCCCCGCCGGCCCCGAGGCTCCGCCGGGAGGGCGCAGCGAGGGCGCCGAGAGGTAGGCTGGACCGTACCACGTACCGGAAGGGGGGGAGTGCTGACCCCCCCCCCCCCCCCTGGTGGGGCAGGGGGTGGGGGGGGGGTGGTACGGCCCGGGGGGGCCCCCCCCCGCGGTTTTTTTGGGGGGGGGGGGGGGGGGGGGGGGCTAATCCTTGTGTTTTTCTAAAATATTTTTAAATGTTATTTTTCCAGCTGTTCTCCCCTGAAATACAGAGGTCTCTCCCTAATAAAAATCCCCCTCGAATAGTGGAATTAAACTAAATGAGTGGAATTAAACTACATTAATGTCGGTTAATGCGTTACCGCCGCCTGCGTGACGCGCAGTTGTGCTGGTCCTCAAGGAAACAGTTCTGCCCGAAGGGGCCAGAAGTGGTTAAATTGGTATTAAAGGTTCACAGAAGCACAGTGTCCTTCAGAGGGGTGCCGCTCCGCTGCCGCGTTGTCAAAATTCGGGGTCGGCTCCTGTTGCTTCTGCCTGGCCTCTGGTAGCTCGTGTGGCCCCATCGGGTAGTTCGGTTTGAAAAACGCTGCTTTCTGTGCCGTGAGGCCATTTAATCTGTTTTAAAAAAAAAAAGATGAAACGAGTCCGTTTCCTGAAGCGGCTGTCACATGCAGGCAGCTATCTGTTTTCGGGGAGAAATCTGCGTGTGTGAGGTGCCAAAGTCTGTCACGCGCATCACAGGCGTGTTTTGATCGGTGTTTGTCATGTGTCTGTGGTACTCTGTCACACGGAGTGTGTTTTGTACGTTGTCACGCCTCATCAAGCCATGAATAATCCTAAAACCTCTTTATATCAATCACAAACGGACTGCAGTGCGATTATGTGGTGATGGGAAAAGTGCTTTCCCCTCAGATATCCCCTAACCTCATGGTCTGAGGGTCCTGGTGGTACCCGTATTCCGTTACAGCTTTGTGATACCTCTTCTTTTCAGGTTTTTCTTTCCAGAAATCAGACTTTCCATTGGTTCAGTTCAGTGTTAGGATATCCCAGAGCAGGGGTAATAGACTGCCTTCATTTGAGCCCCGTATGGCCAAGTTCCTCTGGCAGCTCAGCTGTGGTACTGACAGCCCTCGAACTCCTCGCGGTTTTATTTTTGCAGAAGGGAAAGTCCAAAATGGTTTTCTGAAGTTCTCTGATTTTGCAAGCGGAGACTGTTAGCTCTCGTGTCTGTTGGCACGTGAGGACGGCTTTTGGCAGTTGTCAAATCAGAGCAAAAGCAGCGGATAGGGAAAACATGAAAAACATGGTTGTTGGACTGCCGTCGCTTCGGCTGTTTCTTAATGATAAACTGCTAAATTGGAAGGCTGTTCATGTGCTGCTGAGGTGGGATGGGAAAGATCATCGTCTTCCCGACAATATTTGTAGCGTGGATCTCTGGGACTGTTCAGACAAGGATTTAAATGGTGTTGATGCGTTCCCAGGGCTTGCTTGCACACGGGGAGCCAGACACCATCTTGAGTATGTTTTCCACGACTGTTAAGTTTTGAAATCCCACGATAATGTTAATTTTTTTTAGAGTTTGTCTCTTCTGGCTGTGTATTTGTTCTTTTTCCCCTCTCTCACACTCCGTGCTGCCCGAGGAAAAGAGAAGTGGAAGGGACCTCCCAGTCATTGGATCCAGTCTCCTCATCAGCAGATGGGTTTTCCTGGTGCCTGTTGTCTCCCTTCCCTACCTGTTATCCGTGCTAAATACCCCTCTTTGGGTCAGGAACAGACTGAGCATTGCGAAGCAGTTCCTAATGCTGAGATTTTAACCCAGGTTGGACTTTTTGCTGTTACTTTCACGAATTAACCCTAACCCAGATTGGGATCCTTATGTGCTAACCACCTAGCAAGCAAAATACGCGCGTTTTTACGTTTCCTTGAGAAAAAGATGAGTGATATTCACATACACGCTTAAGGATGTGACAATTCAAGGCAGGTAGGCATCTCTCTGCTAGTATGCAGGGGTAGCATTCACGTGGGATTTGGGATATGCGGCTGGGATGCCCAGATGTCTCCTACAACCCATGCTGATGCTGAGGCTGGCCTGAGTACGCTTGCAGAGCTGTGGTTGCAATTTAGACGTATCCTCAAAAGCGGAGCCCGCAGTACTTTCTCCTCGGAGGAGGCTTTAAAGTACTGTTTACCGGTGATTGCCGTGGTTGAGTTGGCTCCTGCAGCCTAGATATCTGATTCTCAGATGCAAATCAGGTGGATGGTGGTGGATGCTGCCTGAGAAGAGGTGCAAAGCCAATCTGAGGTTTTGGGGCTTGTTAGGAAGGACGAAGACAGAAGCGCGTACAGCTCCGTGGCTTACAGCTCATCGATCCCTGCAGTGCCCGGGTGTCGGGAGCCTGGAGTGCTGGCCAGCCAGGTAAATTGATGTCAGTACACAGCAGTTGCAGGCC
This sequence comes from Oxyura jamaicensis, assembly GCF_011077185.1. Lineage (NCBI taxonomy): Eukaryota > Metazoa > Chordata > Aves > Anseriformes > Anatidae > Oxyura > Oxyura jamaicensis. Next base: position 116,604,290 of record NC_048895.1, on the reverse strand, counting down.
TGGTTTTGAAGAGCAAGTTGAACGATCATTGCTATTAGTTAATTAATGCCCGTTACCAGCAAGGTCTGACTAATCTGTCACAAATGGTTTTTGAAAGCACGTTTTGTAGCTTGACTTGCTGGACAATCCCTACAAGGTTACTGGAACTATAAAGAAGTTCCAATAGCTTTATAAAAATATATTTTTATATATATATAAAGTGCATAGGTGTGCTGTGCTCCCTCTACTGGCATTTGCCCCCCCGATTCGTGGTGACTGTCGGTTGGTTTCTCAAGGCTGTGTTGGTAGGTGCAGTGAAACCGTGAAGCGACCTTTCCCTTTGTTAATGAAATCGATTGAAATACAGAGAATTGAGACTCATAAATCAAGAAAATCAACGTTTTCTGCCCCTCTGGGGGGACGGACCCCTAAGACTCCCACTAGTGACCACAGAATATCTGTTGGTTCGATGCAAAAGTTCCTTGGGAAGCTTGTGAAGTGGTTTTAATTCGTCTCAGGACTTCTGCCCATCCTATCAGTTTCTTGAAAGGTTGGGATCTCGTTGCGTGGAGTCGGGTGGGGATGTTTTTTTTTCTGCCTTTCCCCTGCCCTTCCTTCCCCTTCTGTGAGTTCTGACGCATTCAGAAGCTGGCTGTCATTTTTCTACAGATGCAAACGACCGCCTGAAAGCAGAACATGGGATTAACCCACGAAGGCAGGAAACCCTCTTAAGTTTCTTCTGATACAAAATCCTAAATAACCTTTCCAGCTGTATGGGTAACTCTTCCTTTTTTTCCTGCATAGTTTCCACTTTTCCCTGCCTCGTTTCCTAAAGTGATGCAAAATACAGGTATCTTCCTATCCGATGTTCTTCTCAGGGCTGCTGGCAGTGCAGGTAGCCCGCGGATTGATCCTGTTGCATCTTGGTAAGGGCGCTGCTGTGCTCACGAGCTTGTTCCACGCATCTGTCCCCTTCCTTAGGGGACACTTCATGGCAGGTTGAGCACTTTCGAAGTCCAGTCAAACAGATGATGGGTTTGTCTGGCAACTTGGTGTAGAAATGGGGTCCTCTGCTTGAATTAAGGCAATTAAACCCATCAACACCCTCCATTCCGTGGTCCTATCAACACATCTCGGCTCTCCAGCGTGAAGGTGTGTTTTGCTTTTCCCTGTCCTCGAGTGCCTCGGGATGAAATCTGTGCACGACTTTCGGTGTTTCTATTCCGGGCAGGAGGAAGTCATCGTATCACAGGCCTGCTCTGTGGGCACGCGGTGGGAAGCGCCGCGTTCGGGATCGTGTTGGCGGCGAGCGGAGCGTGCGCGGCGGAGGGCAGCTGCCACGCGGATGACGCCTGGGGAAGGTTGGCGTGGAAGTGCCGGAGCTTGTGACGAGAAGAGCTGCCAAGCGAGGGGGGGGAGCCTCGGAGCCGAGAGCGGAGCCTAAATTTGCAGAGCGGTGGCGTGAGCTGCTCTCAGGGCTCGGTGAAGTCTGAGCAGAGCTGCCCTGAACTCGCTAGGGAAACTTGGGAGGTTCTGTACGTCAAGAGGCCGAAATCCTTTGGGATCGGCCAAGTAATAACATCAAAGCCGTGATGTGTAACCAGCAGGAGGGCAGGAGGCAGGGCAACGTAATCCTTTTCTTCCTCATTTAGAGGGAAGCTGCTGGCCGGGGATAACACACAGGACAGGCACCCACCGGCTCCCACCGAGCATCTAACAACCTAAGTCAGCGAACAGGCTAACATCACCCTCAGATTATCCGTCAAGATTGCAGCCCCACAGCAGATGGTTTTAAAAACAAAGCTAAAAAACCCCAAACCGACCATGCGTTGCTTCGGTAAGGGATTTCTTTCCTTAGGCGTCTGTCCTGGGAAGAGCTCGGGAAATGAATCCGCCGCGCCTTGGTTTTCATGTGGGGCTTGAGGAGGAGCCAGCGACGGGCAAAGCAGCCCGAGATGGCTGCGTTGGGAGGCTGCCACTAATTACTGCGGCGCCTGACAATTAGCTGGTGTTAAGCCTTCTCCTCGCGAGTTCTCAAACAAAAACAAGGACGCGGAAGGAGGGAAGAGCTCTCCTTGCGATGGTCTTGTGGAGAGGAAGAATTGAAGCTCCGGGGGGTGGATGTTCTGCTGCTCCTACGAGGACACGGCGCCGTGCTGGTGGGGTTCGAGGCACCCCAGGAGCTCGGCTTTGTTTTTTTCCTCCAGCTCCTGTCCGTGCAACAGGTCCCTGCTTCATGGAAAACCCCTGAATCGGTACCGTATGCCACGTGGTGGCGGTGATGTGAATCTTAGAGCTACGACCAAAACCCAAGATGTAATGCTAAGAGGAATAAAAAGGTTGAAAACTCCGGCCTTTGGTTCCTCACGTTTGCCCCCAGGGTCTGCTGGCTTTGTTTTTTACTCCGTGGCAGTGATGAATTGCACCAAGGCTCCTGCGAGTGTCTCAGGGGTGCAGTTGGTTAGGAGCAACAACGGCGCTGGAGCTGGCGGGTGTCTCAGGGCTTTGCACACGAGCTGATTTTTCTCCTTGGGGAACCAGGGTGCTCTTCCTCCGCAAATAACTTGTAAAAATTGAGGACCATCTCGATGAGAAAGGCTGAGCTACGCAATTACTTCTTCCTTGTTGCAGGAGGAGTCAGGGAAATGTTTTTGCATCGTTCCCGAGCTCGCTTTTGGGGCGGCGTTACTCCCGCAGCGAGGCCCGGAGCATCTTTCGGAGCCGTTTACCCAGGGACGACCCTGGCTCTGCGCTGACTTGTGCCTTTGGATCGTTCCCTCTTCTTAAAACTGGAATTGGGAACGTTTCTTGCTGCTCTGCAGGGGTGTCTTGCTCCTGCTGTGCTGTCCCTGGACCTATTCTTAGCCTGTTTACTTCAATCTCCTGCGTGTGAATCGAGGGAGGGCTTGGACCGAACCCATCCCCTGGTAGCTGGAGGAGGTGGCCTCGGGCCCTGTCCCTCTCCCAGTCCCTGCCGTGTCCGTGATGAGATTCATTTCGCTAACCCAGCACCAAACTGCTCCTGTTCTTTTTCTGTTTGCTTTTTCCTTCCCCTTTCAGGCCTGGGGGGAGGTTGCTGGGCCCCCTTCCCTGCCTTTCCTTACCCTCAGCTCGCCGTTTTACTTCCCCTGCTGCAGGATATTCCCGTCTCCAGCCTCACCCGGCTCTCCAAAGGCCTGAGACGCAAATGCTGGCGGTGTCAGAGGAGGAGACCGTTGGCTTGGGAGGGTTTCTGTGCTTTTGACTCTTTGTGCTGAGTTTTGCTGCCCCAAGGCCGTGCGGGATGGCTGCATGGTAGGAGCCGGCCTGGTTCTGCTTCTCAAAAGGCCAAACAAGAGGCAGAGCAGCGAGCAGCTGGGTCTGCTCCTCCTTTTTTTTTTGCTGCTGGAGGGGATCGCAGGGGTGGGCGCCTGCTCCTTCGGGAGGGCAGCGCCCAGGTCTGCCTGGCCCCTTCTTCCTAACGGAGCCGCTTGGCAGAGGGACGAGCGGAAAGGCAGGTGGTGTTGGTGTGAATCTTCCGAGATCCGGGCACTCCTTTTCATTGCCTGCCTTCTTACCCCGAGGCCTCCTTGCTCCGACTTTTGCTCTTCTGTGATGAGAAGTGAAATTAATAATCTCCCTTATTTCCCCTACATGGCAAGGAATGTCTTCGTTCCGGCCCCGCTTTAACAGCAGATGAGATCTGTTCTGGGAACTGCCTCACGCAGAAGGAGAGGGAGAAGAAGAGCAACCGAGCGGCGGCGTAGCCTCCTTGCTTTAAATCGCAGCTTTCATGCTTCCCTGGTACCCGTATACTTATTTAACTGGCTTTGTGATCCTTGATATTGTTCCTTGATCCACGTAATAACCGGAGCGGTGAAGACACTTCGTCAGATTGAAAAAAAAAGGCATGTGTTGCTTCCAGGATTGCATTTTGCTAATTGTTTGCGGTGACCTTTTAGAATCTCACAGTGGAAATTCGTTTGCTTGCCTGTCTCCCGGAGCAGCTCCTGGCTCTCTGCGTGGAGAAGGGGATGGAGCTGTTCTGTTGTTTCTTTTTTTAATTACGTTCTGACAGCAAGGCCCGTGCTGCCGTGTTTATTGCAGCTCTGGCTATTTCCAAGAGCAGGCTATCTTTAACAGCACTTCCGCAGATGGCGTCTTCTGAAACTTCGTGTTTTTTTTTCCTTTCTCGTGGAGATGTTTTTCTTGGACCCCAAATTGCTTGTTCATTATTCTAAATACTGGTTTTCTTTCTTCTCAATCTACGGAGAAAATTCTCACTTCATTCTTGAGTGTCTAGAGCCGTGACGGTGAAAGGGCTGGGGGTTTTTTGTTGCTGTTTTTTTTTGTTTTTAGCTTAAATCCTAATGTGATTAGGGTAAAGAGCTGTGCCAGGTTTAGGATTTATTTATTTGTTTTGCAAAGCTTCAGCCAAAGCCTCGTTAAATCTCGTTCCTTGGATGCGCTGGGATGTGGTTGGAGGCCACCGTGGGATTGGTATGTCTGAAAATGTCAAATGTTTTAGACCTTGCTTCAAACTGTGGTTGTGGAAAACCTGCGGTTCCTGGGGGACCAGCCCAGTGGCTTCTTTTTTAACCCTTCTGAGACATCTTCTCTGGTGTTCCTCCCCTGAGCATTCCTGAGATCAGAGGGTCAGAAAACCTGATCAGAGAGGTTTCACTCAGCGTCTTCTCACTGCACCTCGTTTCTCAAAGCCGTGTGGAGAGAGCCCGGTCCTTCAGATGCACCAGAGAAAGCCCCGAGGAAATGAAGTGTTGGAGACCTGGTACAAAATCAGGGTTCTGCCAGGCATTAGGAAGCGGCATCGCACCCAGAGATCTGCCTGCCTCAGATGAAAATGAGCCTGCAAAGAACTGTCCCGGTGGAGCAGGAGGGCAGGCACTGGAGATCACAGAATTGTAGGGGTTGGAAGGGACCTCCAGAGACCATCGCATCCAACCCCCCTGCCAAAGCAGCTTCCCCAGAGCAGGCTGCCCAGGGAGGCGTCCAGACGGGCCTTGAATATCTCCAGAGAAGGAGACTCCCCAACCTCCCTGGGCAGCCTGTCCCAGCGCTCCGTCACCCTCACCGGGAAGAAGTTCTTTGGCATGTTGTTGCGGAACTGCCTGAGCTCCGTTTTGTGGTGTTGCCCCTTGTCCTGTCCCCACAGAGCACTGAGAAGAGGTTGGCCAAACCCCTCTGTCTCCCACCCCTCAGGCATTTATACACATTGCTGAGATCCCCTCTCAGTCTTCTCTTCTCCAGGCCGAACAGCCGCAGGTCTCAGCCTCTCCTCGCAGGGGAGCTGCTCCAGGCCCCGTATCATCTCTGTGGCTGCACTCTCTCCAGGAGCCCCCTGTCTTTTTTGTACCCCAGAACTGGACGCAGCACTCCAGGTGAGGCTTGACCAGGGCAGTGCAGAGGGGGAGGATCACCTCCCTTGTCCCGCTGGCCACGCTCCTTTTAATGCCCGCCAGGATCCCGTTGGCCTTCTTGGCCACCGGGACACGCTGCTGGCCTGAACTTTGGCAAAAGTGGGCTTCTCATCCCTGAACCTGACGAGCTAGACCCGAAGGGCACTCTGAATTCCCTGCTAAACTCCAGAGAAAAATCTAAGGCTGTTTGAACTCGCAGTTTAGGCGTGTGCTTCCTTGCTCATAGGGCTCCTGCGAAGAGTTGGATCCACCCACTTCGTTTTGTGGAGCCTGTTAGGAATAAACGACGTCCCTCAAGCTGGGAACACAAGAAAGTTTAGCTTGGGGGGGAAAAAAATAAGCCCCTGCAAAGGGACAATGCCCAGGCCCTGTGTTTAAACAGCAGCTAATATGGCATGGGGTGAGCTGGGTTAAATCTGTCGGGCTTTGAACTCCCCGATTCAGCAGAGCTTTGGTTTTTGTCCTTCCAATGTGTTATTATATTTTCTCCCCGCGTGTTTGTCCTTCTCCCTTCCGCCTTTGGGTCTCCTTTCCCCGCTGAGCTCCGAGCCGGTTTGTGTTCTTGGTGGTTGGCCTCTCCTCTCCCTCAGCTCAGAACTAGACGAGGAGCATTTAGCGTTCCCGAAGGGAGCTTTATTTTTTGTGTGTGCCCTTTTCTGCCGGTGGCAGCTCTGACCCCAGCGGTTCTTTGGGTCTTCTCCATCAGGAGAGGGCTTCTGTATGGTTATTGAAGGGGGAGGCTTGATCAGCACTTGTCTTTCTCCCTCGGGATTTTCCAGTGACCCGTTCCTTCTCATCTTCAGTTTTGGCCCCGTTTCGCAGGGCTCGTGTAAGCAAAGGACTCTGCTAGAGGATGAACTGGCAAATGAAGCAGGATGAGAGAGATCCAGCAGCTTTCGCATCACCCTGTGACCACGGAGGAAGGGGAGGAGATGCCATTGCTCCTGTTTTCTCTAGCTTTTTATACCGAAGGGGGAAAAACGGTGGTCGTCGCGCGAAAGCTGACACAATCAGGGGTCACCCTCCTTCGCTATGTCACTGCGTGGTTGCAGCGGTTTTTATTCTTCTTGCCTGTGCCGGCACAAAACTCGGAGTCGCGCCGATGCTGCGCTTGGGCTGGGGATGTTTCTCTGGAAAACAATCACTCGGGGAGAGATCGCAGCTGTGGGGAGCCGCTGCTGACTCACAGCACCGATACCTGCTGGGCTCTGCTCGTTTTAAGCGACCGGATTTTGGAAGCTCGTAACAACCGCGGAAAGGGATGCGAAGCCCGAGGCTTCTGGTGGCAGGAAGGGATGTGGGGGGTGGTCAGCAAACGTGTTATTTGCGGGCATGATAAAAACTCCTGGTAATGAATGAGGTCATAAGACAAAATTGGGGAGAAGTTGTTAATTGTGTATTATTAAGGATGTCTTGAAATGAGCTCTCGTGCTCTGGTCCCTTGCCATGCCCCTGGGATAATCATAATCTGTTGGAAGTGAGATCCAAAAGAAAAAAGGGGCTGGCTGAGGTTTCTGCAGAGATCAGCAGACTCGGCGCAGGGATCTGCTGGCGTCATTTCTTCCGTGCAAGCTTCGCTCTGCAGAGATCAGGAAAGGCACCGAGGGCTCTCCTGTCCCGCACGGGCAACTCCAGGTGTTGTGGAGGTGCTGGCTCCTCCAAAGAAGTGGAGGTGCAAAGAGGTCCGAGGGACCTCGAGCTGTTCAAAAGGGCTTTAGACCAGGAAAGGCGCAGCTTTAGGACTGGTCCTGCTCGAGTGACTGCAGGGACCTCATCGCCGCCGCTGTGAATCCCGTGGGAGCCGCTGTAAATGACGAGCGTGTCCTTTTTAAGACACCTTTTTTCTTTTCTCCCCCCTATTTTTGAGCTCTCCCAGCCTTTCAATGCCATTCACGTTGCCGGCGATAAGATCTTCGTTGTAGCCTTCGGTGTTAGGGAAGCTTTGCGCCCACAGTTGATCAGTTCTTCGGCCAGCCCAGTTACCTGGGGTAACTTAGCCTTGGCACGTGGCTTTTGAGGCGTAGCTTGAATCCTCTGTGGGTCGACAGGTAACTGTTACACTGCAATGTGAGGTATTTAATTCTGCATTTAACTCTGTGCACCCTGAGGCAGGCGTGACGGGCAGAGCAGGAAAGAAAGACTAAACCTCGGACTTCTCTTGACTGATGTAAGTAACTTGCAGAGCTGCAGAACCAAACCTCTGCGCTCTTCTTGCTGTTAAGGTTGCAGTAATCCGGGCTCGTTACCAATGCCGAAGGGCGTCGTTGCCCCTGCCTGAATAACTCACTGCATAACGCAACTGGGAAAGAGAGCGATGGAGAGGTCGTGGCGTGGGCTCTGTCCTGCCTTCCCCTGACCCACGACACGAAGCCCGGCTTGGCACAGGGATCCCGAGCTGCGAGGAGCCTCTCAAACCATCCCCCCAGGTGCGTGGGTGTCTGCGGGTGGTTGTGGTGCCTGGCTGGGTGTTAGCCAGCTGCTGCCCGTGTCTTTCGTACCGCGCTGTGGCTGTGAGCAGCAGTCAGATGGTGCTGCACAAAAAGTGCCTGTGTGACGTCCCTGGCAATACCTGGGCGTGTTTGGCATCCTTCAGTTGAGTACAGCCGTTTTCTGAGCGCATCCTGAATTCCTTCTTGCTCTTTTGGACAGGGTAAGCGGATGCTTGCATGCGTCACGTGGACAGCCATCGTACAGACAAGCAGGTGTTTGATTTTTCCAGGACTGTTTCAGGCCAGGTTGAGGGATTTCGCTGGGTCCAGACACCTTGAAGCTCACGGTAAAAAAGACAAAGGATGAGAGGCGCTATTGCTGCTGTGGGGAGGCTGTGCCAGTGGTGCAGATGTTCGGGCAGGGCGCCAAAGTGTTTATTTTCCCCTTTTGCCCACGCTTGGGTACGTAAGCTCTATGAGCTGGCAGGCAGGCAGGTTAGGAAATGTTTTCATAACCCCTTGAAGGTGTTGTGAGCTGGAGAAGAGAGGCCGTGTGGTCTGTCTCTCCTGGCTGTGGGGTGCGCCAGGTTGGGAAGCGATCGGATTGAGACCAACCAAATAAAAAAGCTGAGCTGTGACCTTGGTTTGCCGTGTGCTACGCCGTGCTTTCACGGGGACGCAGGAGAGCAGAGATGGTGGTAGGGTAAGAAACTCCTGCAGGCACATCCTGACATCATCTTCTTGGTTTGAAGAGCTAATGAACTTACGGTATTACTCTTTATTTGTTAACCAGCTAGGGTGAGGCCAGCATTCGAGCAGAAGACATGGAGGTTGGGAGCCCTTCGGACAGATGTAGCTGTCTGTATCTAAGCCGTTTCTTTTCTTCCTCTCTTTCCCCGAGCTCTGCTTTATAGCCAGTGGAGAACAACAGCAGCCGTTTGTGTGGCCCAATTCATCTCGTCCTAAGCAGGCATCTTGAACCGATCCAAGTTTTACGTGCCCTGGAAGTGCCTGCTTCTTCTCTCAGCTACAGAGAGAGCCGGATCCGCCGGTCGAGATGTGGTGGTGGTTGTTCATGGCCAACCACAATGCCTCGGTGAATGAGAAGTGGCTTGCACAAGGCCAGACCTCGGTGCTGGGCAGCTCAGGAGGCTGCACGAGCAAGCTCCTTGTAGGTGCAGCATCCTCCTCCGCGGAAAGAGGAAGGGGTGATGTGACCTCTGGATTTGAGACCCCCATTTGGCAGCAGGTCAGGGGTTGCAGCACATTTCTGGCCATTCAGGGGAGAGGCACGGTGTGGTGGTGCAAATATCCATGAAGAAAGCTGAAGGGCTTTTTCCCCTCTCTCTTGTTGCCCTGGAAAAGTCAGCCAGTTCGTGCAGGTAGGATGGGGAGAAGTCTTGGTACCAAGGGGGATTTATCCCACTCTCCACGGAGGAGTGAGGTAACATAAAGGCTTTTCCCAGTGATTTTTGTATCCTTGGTCAGATGTGCGATGCTGGAGGAAATGGCGCTGGAAACGGCCGCGGAGCGTTTTGTTTTAACTCTCTAACTTGAGCCTGGATCACACAAAGCAAACCCTCCAAGCCCGCGAAGGAGGTTTTGTGGGGGAATAAAGCTTATTGTCAGCTGCGGTGTTCAGACCCTTGGGAAATTGTGACCATTGTCTGGGCTATTATTGCTTAATAAAAGCTTTGCATTTCCTCATTCAGGGTCTTGAAAATCTGCTTCTGTGCTCTTAAAAATAACCCAGCGTGAGCCTGCGATTGGGAGCGTTCAGAAGAAATTCTTCAGCCCTTTAAAACAAAGTGAAGGGAGGGGAGAAAAGCCCTCCTCGAAGGGCTTTTACTTGCTGGCAAAGAGCGATTGTGGCTGCCCGGAGGAGGTGCGGAGGGGTTCAGCTCCCCTCCGACGAGGGCTTGTTCGCCCGCAGCGGGTTTGGGGTGCAGCCGTGGCCCTTTGGGGAGCACCCCCAGGCAGGTGGGTTGCTGCTGGCGTCGATGCGTTTTGCTTTCTGGGGTCGTTTTGGGTTGGGTGACTTGTGCAGACCAAAATCCAGGCAGGGCGGCGCTCAGGGCGCTGCTCCTGCGGGCTCCCTGCCGGTTTTGGGGTGCTGCAGGATCTTTTGGGTAGCTGGCGGGGACAGAAACGGAGCCAGCAGACGTCACACAGGGGGACTTTGGGAACCAGGAGGAGCAGGATGGGTGCTGCAGGCAGGGGACGGTGAGCTGGGGGCTCTGCGGGGTGCTGGAGCCTCTGCTCTTCCTTACTCCTGCTGTGTGAGGTTATGGCCCTGCACGGAAACCCTCGGACTATTTTGTCAACCCGTTTTTTAGTCCCGTTTCTTCCCTCATCTGCGTTCTTCGGCTTTATTTTCCTTCTACTTACACGGAAACAATTACACCGCTTGTCTCTTGCGCTCTAACTAGAAGGAAGAACGTCTCCAGGTTTGTTTTCTTTTCCTACCGCATCAAGCGGTGCGGCTTGCGCCGCGAAAACATTCGGGACAGGAGCCGCTGCCCACGTAGGGCACAGAAATGTGTGTTTAGTGGTTGAGCAGCATGCTTGCTCGGGGCGTGCCGCCTTGTTTTGTTCAGCGCGAGTGTCTGCGCGCAGCCTTAGCCGTGGCTTATCGTCGCCGCGGACCCGGGGAGGCATCGCTTAGGGTAAGTAACCTGTGCTTTGTGCAAGGCAGAGGCCGTGAGCTAACGTTTGCAGGAGGCTTGGAAATAAACTTGCTTTTTGGAGCCGCAGGTTGCTGGCGGGACGGAGGCAGCAGCGTGAGCGGGGAGCTGTCAGGATGATGCTGAGCTGCAGCAGGGCCGCGGAAGAGCCTTGGTAAGGGGGGGGGGCTGAGAGCTGGGGTATTGCTGGCCCAGTTTCATGCCTGAGATAAGAATTTTTCCACTGGAAAAGGAATCCAGCCCTGCAGTAGGTAAATCTCGCCTCACCTTCGTGCGGGTTGGTAGTACCTGAGATTTTCCAGGTCCTCGTATGCACCGTGGAAATGATTTCTGTGCCTGCATCTGGAGAATTTGCTGTGTCTTAGCTTGTATCCGTGTGATTAACGAGGTCCGTGTGGTAAAAATAAAAGTGCTTTTCTCCCGGTTTTAGTATTTTTTTGCCACTAGTGTCTAAATATGTCTGATAAAAATGCAGACCGAGGCTCTTTAATGAGGCAATAAGTCATTCCTGCTTCCCTTCGGAAGACAAAACCACCTCACCCCCGGCTCGCTCTTTGTGCGGGCTTCTGCTTTGCATTTCCACGCATCCATCATAGCGTGAAGGCTGCCACAAAAGGGCAAAGACAAAACGGGCCCTTTTGGTGTGCTTAAACCTGAACCCTTGTAAGGGAAACCCTCAGCTTCGGTGGGGCAGGCTGTGGGGTTGTGGTGATGGAAAGCGTTTGGGGAGAAAAAAGGAGTGCTGAGTAAGTTTAGCACGGTATTGAACTTATATTAAAGAACAGGAGCTGCTAGGAAGCGCTTCAGAAGTGGAAATATTTCCAGTTCTCTTCCTTCCCCTTTCTAGATTGCAGAATTAGGTGATTTTTGGCAGCTTCCACCACCTGGAGGACAATTTGTGTCGCCAGCATCTTGCCTCTCGGCAATCAGATTGCGCTCGCACGTGGTGGCTGCGTGGGAAAGGCCGGGCGGCTGAGCACCACGGGCACGGTGGGGCTGCAGGGGCCTCTCCCTGAGCTGCTGTGTCTGAATGTGGGAAAACCCAGATGAGGCTCCGGCCAGTTTTTGCCAGAGAATCACGGAGTTGTAGGGGTTGGAAGGGACCTCCAGAGACCATCGGGTCCAACCCCCCTGCCAAAGCAGCTTCCCCAGAGCAGGCTGCACAGGGAGGCGTCCAGACGGGCCTTGAATATCTCCAGAGAAGGAGACCCCCCAACCTCCCTGGGCAGCCTGTCCCAGCGCTCCGTCACCCTCACCGGGAAGAAGTTCTTTGGCATGCTGGTGCGGAGCTGCCTGAGCTCCGTTTTGTGGTGTTGCCCCTTGTCCTGTCCCCACAGAGCACTGAGCAGAGGTTGGCCAAACCCCTCTGTCTCCCACCCCTCAGGCATTTATACACATTGCTGAGATCCCCTCTCAGTCTTCTCTTCTCCAGGCCGAACAGCCCCAGGTCTCTCAGCCTCTCCTCGCAGGGGAGCTGCTCCAGGCCCATCGCGTGGCCGTCCTCGGACGCTCGCTGCACCGGGGCTTGGAGGAAGAGGAGGAGAAGCAGGGAGCCGTAGCGGGTTGTGTTCACGGATTGAAAGCCAGCGTTTTATTTCCATACATAACCCAGCAGCTCTGTGAGGTTCAGCTCGGTGGATATCCCCGTAGCACGCTTTTCCAAAACCTGCAAAGCTCAAAGCTCCTCACCCGTCTAATGAGCGTGTGTACAGCGATGTTAATTAGCTGCATCCCTCTGAGGACGCCCCCCTGGGGGGTTGGTGGTCCTGGTGCTGCTGGTGGTAGGCAGGGGCAGTCCCTCCGAGACCCGCTCCTGCACAGGTCTGCGAGCTCGGCTGTCGGGTGTTTGGCCTTTGTTTTATTTCCCTGTGCGCATTCTGCTTAACGAGCAGCGCCGTTTCTAACAGGAGTTATTTCCAGCTTTGCCATTAGTGCCCCATTTTAATCAGCGCCGACAAAGCGCCCCGTGTGGTGTGTTCTCCAGGCGGGTGTCACGATTCAAGGGTCCTTCAGAAAAGCTTTTGTGCCACGAGAATGCCTCTCCTTGTGCTGCCGGCGGTTTGAAATCCCTGCCTCCTATCAACCATCCCGCAGGAACAACCTCCTTCCTCCGGCTTGCCCAGATAACTCCGGGCCAAGGAGAAACTTCCCCCCTGAAAACGTGGAAGTGCCGCTTGTTCTGCAGAGCCAGCAGGGCTCTGGCATTGCTCCGGTCCCGTATCCGTGCTGATGGGATGGATGTTCCTGGGCCGGGGGCAACGGCTGGGGGAGGCAGCAGCTCTCCACAGCTTGCTTAAAAAAATAAAACATAAAAAAAAATCCCCTTGTATTAACACGGGTGGGACAGAAGAGGATGGTGCTTTGTTTTATAATATATTTACAGATATTAATATGGGAATAATACGGCTGCAAATGAGAGCAGACTTCCCCTTTAATTTTTATCTGTGTTCACCTTTAATTTTTATCTATGTTTTTAATTCTTATCTGTGTTCACCTTTAATTTTTATCTATGTTCAGGGTGAAAAAGCAGCGCGGGATCAGCAGGCCTGCCCGAGAGGGGGGCCGTTCTCCCACATACGTACGCTCCGTCTCCAGCTGTACATTTTTGGTGTGGCCCAGAAATCCCCGTTTGATTAGAATTTGCATTTAGATTGGCTGCCCGAAGGGGAGTCGCCGGCGAGTCTGGCTCGAGCCTCGCGCAGATCCGCCCGCGTGTAGTGGCATTTACATGAAAACCGTGAGCTCCGGTATCGATAAACGCGAAAGGCAGGCGGCTCGTTGCATTTTCCGATGAGAGGAGCCTTTAATCTAAGCTCGCTGGAAGGCTGCAGCAGTGCCGTTCCTGCCCCTCATCCCTCCCCGCTGACCCCTTGTTGTTTCTCGGGCCGGTTTCGTTGGGGTTTTGGGGCTGGGAGTCGTCGGCTCCGATTTCCTGCAGCAGCCGGTCGTCGTGCTGCACGGTCGGGAATTATTTAATGCCCCTCTTAAGAGGTGTCTCTATTAATCGGAGGGGGATTTAATGTGTCCCTGAAGCGTGATCGCTCTGCGTGCGGCGTGTTGACACGTCTCGCGACGGGCTTTGCTTCTCTTTGCATCGTAATTTCATTCCGGAGGTGATTCGTTGCTTAATCAGGCTGGGCTTCAGCACAAACAGAGTGGCTGCTTATTAAGGGGATAAGGTTAAAATTCTAACTTTTAAACCTATTGAAGGAACTTCCTTGGTGCACGCAGGGCACAGCCATCTGAGCCGTCGGGGCCGTGCCTTAGGAAGGGAATTCCTGTCCCGGCGGCCGCCGAGGAAGCCTTCGTAACACGCTGAGCCCGTGTAACGGTGCCTTGGTGACCGGTGCGCCTCAGAAGGAGGAGGGATTCGCCGTCCCTCTAGTAACTGCTTTTGTGTAGCTGTTGCTGCTACTTTGCTGTAATTATCTTGCTTTGCTCTTGGTGTGGATCAGGTCTGACCTTCTGAGAGCCTCTGGAGGCCACCAGTGCTGCAGCTGAACTCAAGCATCGCGGCATTTCTTGGGCTGGGGCATTTGGGGTTTGGGTTAGGGCATTTGGGGTTTGGGTTAGGGCATTTGGGGTTCGGGTTAGGGCATTTCGGGTTCGGGTTAGGGCATTTTGGGTTTCGTTAGGGCATTTGTTTAGGACGTGCTCCAACCTTTGCCAGCATTCTCACTTCTCGACCTCGGCATTGGGGGGTGTCTGTTCTTCCTTTCCTTAGCTGGCTTCTTGAAGGCGTCACTTGGTCTGTACTTACAGCTTTTCTTCTTCTCTAATAGGATCCAGACAGATGAGCCGGGGAGTTGGGCACGGAGGAGAGGCAGATTCCGCCGGATCACCCTTTGCAGTAAGTACCCTGATGCCTCCAGGATGAGATTTGCTGTGCTGCCTCATGTTGGCTTAAAACTGCCTTCACGGGGGAGCAGCACTAAATCTGCTCCCCCCTAACGCTGTCCTACAACTAGCAGCTCCCTTGGCTTACCTCCTGTTTCGTTTCAAGGGAAGTGGAAGCTGACAGCTCCAGCTCCTTCTATCCAAAGGGGTAAATCTGCCTGCACCCCGCTTCCAGCGGTTCAGCAGAGCGCAGAACCAGTGCGGTTCTGCCTCGTACCTGCTCGAGGCACTGGGGAAGTGCCCCGAAGGTGTTGCCACGGAATTGAGCAACGTGTCACTTGGCTTCCTGTGCAGCAGAGCAGAGGAGGCTCGAGGGGCAGGAGAGCAAGGGGTCAACCTGCTCAGCCTTGGTAGAGGTGTTGAACTCGGCGGGGAGGGAGGCTGAGGGATCTGCCGTAGCAAACGCAGGGGTTTGTTGTAGAGGTGTGCTGTGGAACTGGATAAGTGAGGCTTGGTTTTACTTGTGGGATGGAAAGGGTAAAGAGAAAAAGTCCTGGAAAGCGTTGCCTTAGTACGCGGTAAGGACGGCAGGCTTTTTCTGAAAGCGAAGGAGAAAATTATATTTCATGGGGAGTTTTTACACATTAAAATATCTCGCATGCATGCTAATGGGCTGTAGTAACGAGCCTGTGCTTTATGAGGTGTCTACAAATATTGTTCCACTTGCTACTGCGAGGGACTCGAGCTAATAAAATCCCGGTTAATTGGAACACGTTGCGTAGCCAGACTGAAACAGTTAACTGTAAGCCCCTGCAAGCTGAGGGCACTCTGCTTTTGGGTACAAAATGCTGGCACAGGCACAGCAGGTGAGTGTGGGAGCTGCTCTCATTGACCGAGACCTCTGCACAATTAAGTTCGCCGTAACAATCCGAGCAGGCGACCCCCCGAAGGATAACGTGGGATGATGAATTTAGAAGCTGAAGGTGCTCGTTAACAAAAGACAAGGACGAAATCGTAACGCCTGGAAACCGGAGCGTGTCAGCAGGTTGGTTTAAGTAAGTCCTGAGAGCAGGGCAGTCAGTTCTGGCGCCTCCTGTGCAGGAAGGGGAAAAAGGCTTTCTAATTTGTGGCTTCTTAACTTCTCCTGCACCTGACCAGCGTAGCGTGGCACACAAGATGTCCTTGGTTCAGCTCATTTTACTTCTGGATCCAGGACAGCCTTTCTGCCCAACAGCTGGGAGGTGCCAAACACGGTGGGGACTCCCTTCTCAGCTGCTCCTGCACCAAACGTGGTGCTGAATACTGAAACCGAAAGCAGCGGAGAGGTCGTGGGAAGAGCAGATGTTGCTGCTATCGACCAGGGGTGCCGCCGTGCCGTGGTCTGAATCGACAGATCTAATCCCGGTGTGTGTTCCGAGTCAGATCTGCTGACTTCAGTAGCGAAAAGAAGTCAATACCATTGAATTCTCCTTCTCCTTGCATAGCTTAAGAAGCAGGCGGTAAGTTGCAGCCTGACAGCTGTGCAATGTGCAGCGGGCCCCAGTGCTGCGTGGGCTTCCCTGGGGGCATCATTTGGCCTGCAGAGCATCTGTTACGGCTGGTGTCTTGTGTGGCAGGCTCAGCACTGACCTTCAGAACCCGATACACGTTTGTGGGCCTGACGGCTGCAAGAACAGACGCTGGAGATGAGGATTTGAGGTCTGGAGTTTGGGCTGAAGATTGTGATTAAAGCAGGAAGACTGCGCATGTGAATGTAGGTCAGTAGGAGACAGCTGAGCGAAGGGATCTTCTTGGCAGAGGGATGGAACAGAAGAGATGCTAGAAACAAGGTCTGTCTGGGGTTGCTGTAGAACTAAATGGAAAAATAACCGGTTTCAAGAGTCTTGAAGCCATTTTACTTTAGAAACTCAAAGCAGTGCAAACAAACACCTGAGCCACGGGGAGGCCAGAGGTCTGTTCCTCCTCCAGCAGCGGCTGCTGGAAGTGGCCTTCATCTCATTAATTGATTTAGCTGCTGGTTGAACCCACGTGGGCTTTTGGCCTCTGTCCTGCTGCTGGACATGTCAACGTTTCCTTAGCGTGCGATCAACCATCTCCTTCTGGTAACCAACCTGCAGCCAACTGGTTTAACGTAAGAAGCTCCTGTACAGGGAATTGTTTGTGTGATTGCCTCTTCCACGCTGTTCTGGGTCCTGTAGGTCCCCTGCTATGTCCCTTGCCAGAGATCTTTTCCAGACAAAAGGATCCAAATCTTTTTTCACTGTCCTTACGGGTGGTGTTCCGTGTCTCTGACCACCTTCACTTCTCTTCTGCCCCCTCTCCTCGTGGCGCTGACTTCTGGTCCTGGTGCACATCTGGTTTTCCCCTCTTGAATGCTCTCAAAGTCCTCCTTGTTAGAAGCTTGAAAGGTTGCTGAGGGCCCATCCTTTTGTTGCAGTTCTGTGTTTATCACCCTGGAAAAGAAGCCAGGAGTTGTGTGTGTTCCACATAATAAGAAGCCATAGATTTGTGTGTTTTTTTTTCCTTCTAAAAAGCAGGAGTTTGTGTCTAATCTGAAGCCTCTATCAGAAAAGCTATGAATAAACCTGATGCATTCCAGCGCACTGAGTCACTGGGACAATCTCGTATTTAACAAAGAGCCCTGACAGACATTGTACGGCTTTGTGCTCGAGCTGTCAGCCAGGATATGAGCTCTATCTTTGTATCCTGCAGCAGTTTCGGGAAGCTAAATGGCTGCGTCTTCCAAACAGGGACAAGAAACGCTCCGGACGTTAAAGCTTCTCCTTCTGCTCCGTTGGCTAAGAGGTAAAACGATACCGAGAGAGTGAGTAGATTCCAAAAGAGTGAGCAGTTCTTACGTAGATAAACATCGGATAGTGTCAACAGGCAGCTGCTGATTTTGCAAGGGAAAGGCATGCCCCTCCATCCCCTGTGCTTTGCGTAAGTCTTATTTATTTTGTTAGTCCTTCTCTCCTAGAGAGTTCTGTTAGCAGGACTAACTAAATAAATACTAGGACTAACAAGCTGCTAGTTTCTACTTCTGGCTTCCAAAAAGTAGAACTGAAACACGGCACGATTCAAACTGTAATGCCCGGGGTTGTCGTCGCTGGTCTGCAGATTGCCACGGCACGCCTGGGGCTGAGCCAGCTCTGTGGTTTTGTCTATCTGCCCTGACTCATGGCCCTGGCTTTTGTGCTGCCCGAAGGTGAATCACAGCTCCCACAAGCGTGCTTAAAGCCTTGCCCTGTGGTCAGCCTGAGAAACCTGCTCCTCAGTTCAGCCAGGGAAACGGTTGGGTGGTTTTCTCCCTCAGCACGGAGCCAGGGCTCTGCGGACTCTGGGAGTGGTGTTTCCCTGCCTTCTCCCAGCCTCACGGCTGTTCCTGCCCTCGGGTGTTTCTTCTTTCCCCTCTGCTGCCTTCCCATAGCTCCTCTTCGTATCTACTTTTACAACCAAGGAGCCCGAGCAGTTGTTCAGGCTTGTCTGTGCTCCGCTGGTGGCTTTTTTAAGAGAAGCCCTAGGGATCGGCTCCCCTCTGCCTCACCAGCCCCTTGTTCCAAGGGCTTTGCACCCACGCCGATTACCGCTGGTAACTCTACTCAGGGTGTCCCAGGGAAGAACTGTTGGCCTGAGGTTTTTTCATCCTCTCGTTGCCCTCTTTATATCCATGGCTCTCTCTCGGTCTTTTTACATGTGCTCACACGAAGTTGCACCCAGCCAGCCCGCGGGCAACCTACGGTAACAATTTCAGGTATCCTTTATCAAGATAAGGAATCCAGGGTAATTTTAATACTGTTGGGATCAGAACAGCCGCGTTGGCTGCTTCTCCTGTTGGTTTCGATGCTCATTTTGGCTAGGGCAGGGTATAAATTCCCCCAGGCATCAGTCCCTCTCTGAAGGAGGGACCAGCTCCTCCTGGGCAGCACTGGAGCACTTTGTTTTTTCTCTTCTAGTGCACAGACTGAATAATATTCTGCTCAGCCCTTGTTACGGACAACCTCCATGGAGGGGAAGCTTCGCCTGTTGGCTTGGAGCGAGGGGAGGTTTGGGGACCTCGCTGGGATCCCCGCTGGGACACGGCGATGCTCGGGAGGCGCTGTGCTCTCCGTGGGGAGCTCCGAGAAGCCAACCAGCACCCAGGGGGCTTTTTCTTTTAATGCAGCCATTGAGATCTGGTCTTGAGGCTGCGTGGGACAATGCTGTGATGGTAGAGCTGTAACAGGCGGCCTTTGTGACCCGAGCACAAAGCCGGCAGTATCTGCTGAGTGCTCCCGCTTGCTGAGCCTGTAGTATCAGTCCGGGTTCTGTTCCCCTCCCTTTCCCTCCAGGAATTGGCTCATACTTAGGTAGAATAAGTCACTGTTTGCACGTTTGCTTCTCTGCTGCTCCCAGCTCTTGCTGAATCCCATGGTGGGTCAGAGGAAGAGAGCTCAAGCGAGGCTGAAATCAGCATGTTGCGTACGAGATCCTCCATAACGTGTCGGTGCGGGTCTGCAGCTCTCCATCCATCCTGACCACTTGGTCTTAGCATTTTTTTCAGTATCGAGTCTCGAGGTTCAACCCTATTGGGCTCCACAGTTCCCCTGCTGCTTTTCCCCAGGATGTTTCCTGGGTTCATTCCCGAACCGTTCCTGGGAAGGTCTGTTCCATGTTCTTTCCAGGGTGAGTTAGAAGAGCTGGCTTACGTGAACCTGTGAGATGAGGTGAGATCTTCCCTGCAAACTACAGGCTACCTTGGCTCTAGCCGGCACCCTGGCCAGGTAAATAAGTCCAAGCTGCATCCAGATTTGCCAAAAGGATGTTGCGTGTGGATAACAGGTTAGCTTGAAAGCTGACCGCCCGTGTCATTAAAGGAAGAATAGGCTTAGCAGCGTGGGGATCGGCCAGCTTTCTGTTTAATACCTTCTGGCCTCTCCCAGCTTCTCCCGAGTGCAATTTCATTCATTTACCCAAATGGGGGTAGTGGGAGCTCGTGGTGGTGGAAGTCATTTATCTGTATCGACCTTGGCACCTGGGAGCAGAACGCTGCCTCAGGCTCTTAACGAGAATACCCCAGGGACCCGAGCCTGAGGACAGCTTATAACTTGCTCGTGACAGGAAAACGTTCCAGTGATTATTTACCATAATAAAGCTATTTCAGAGCGGTTAAAAAAGTGTTAAAGGGACTCTCCGGGAGGTTTGCATTACTATAGTAACGATTAGGGAGCAGGGAACAAGTTAAGTAATGTTTGCCGGTAGCGCTAATTTGCTTCTGCGAGTAAAATCTACGGGCAGCTGGAGGTAAACACTCTCTAGATAGCCTCGAACTTGCTAAAAGATGGAGTAGTGAAATTTCAGTTTGGATAAAAGCACCTCATCTCACGCTGTCAGGCGGAGCTTTTCCTCCTCTGGTTTGGAGGAAGGCCCCTGGGGACATTTGTGGGAGACAGGAGTGAAATCCTCCTCGTTTTTGTATAAGCCAGGAAGGTTCCGGTGCAATTGGATCACGGAAGGCCCTGATATGAACAGGATTTACTTTGTGGGATTGTTCTGTCATTTCTCAGCGGGGTAATTGACTTCTGACTGGGAAGAAAATCCAGCCCAGCCCTTGTGTTTGAGGTTACGAAGTCCTCTTCAAAAGGCAGAGCTCTTACTTCAGCGGCGACTGCTCTGACGAGGAGAGGATGCTCGCGACTCCGTCGTGCCCGTACTGACGGAACAGCTGCTGGATAAACCCCTTGCTCCCTGCTCCTTCCTCCTCCTGCCGCAAATCAGAGGGAGAAGAATGGGAATCGACGTTGTCTTCCAAAAACAATAGCAAGGTTTTTGCATTTTTCCCTTCCGGAAATGTTTTTGGCACGTGCTTCCCGTACTCGGTAGGGCTCAGACCTGCTGCTGGTGATGCTGATGGCTGGACAACACTCGTTTCCTGCGGCCCCTTCAGCTGGTGCCACCTCCAAAGCAGCTCACGAGCTAAAATCCAAGGCCAGCCTTTCTGCGGGAAGTACAAGCCCTGGAGGTCGCGGGCATCTCGCTGCGGGGATGGTGCTTAGAGTTTTACAAGAGGAAATGGTGGTGCAGAGAGGCGAGCGGGGGTCTGGCTCACCTTGCTGTGACAGTTACTGGGCAGAAGAGGTTTTCCTTCTGCTTCTACGAGCAGGCTTCAGCCCGGACCTGGTTTAGGCAGGGGAACTTACCTGGAAACTTGAATCTTTAAGGATAATCTCCGAAGAGCCAGGTTATTGTCTTGCCCGTTGGTATTTCCGCTTCTGAAAGCAGGGGCAGGCTGTGGGAGGCTGCTGCGAAGTCGTCTGGATCTGGAATGAGTTCGGGGGCGTTGCACGGTGCCTCGACCCTCCCTACAGGCGTCCGGGGTGGCTGCAGCTCTGGCTGGTTTGGGTCTTACAGATGTAGTTGGGGTCTTACAAGGCAGTTCCCGTGAAAAAGATGAACGCGTTGCTGCGCTGAAGCTGCCCCCAAGGCAAGGAGGACGCGCTGCTTCCCTTTCCCCTCCTGCCCCGGGTATGGGGCTGCCGGGATGCTCTGCCTCCTCCTGCCCGTCCAGATGCTTGCCCCGTGGACAGGTTTAACGTCCTTTGAGTTCACCGTGAGGAGTCGTGGAGCTGACGCCTTTTGAGGAGGAAAAGAAGCCTTGGTTCAGGTCTCCGGGGAGCTCATTTATGCTGATACTCCAGGGTTTGCCAGTCAAGTGCGTCTTTGTTTCTCTGCGCTTCTGCCTCTGCGGTGTCAGGCTGTGATGGTTTGTCAGCCCTGCTGCTGGCTCTAACCACAGCTCTGAATCCTTTGCAGGATGGAGCTGGGGGTGGGGGGGGAGCCGCCAAAATATTTGGCCTGAAAGCGAATGTTTCAGCCTTTCCGGTCGGAGCTGGGGTTTGTTGATCTTTCTCAGCAGTTCTGGAATCTTTCAACCCTCAACCTTTAGACTAAAAACTTTGTATTATTATTATTAGTTTATTTTATCAGTGGTACTATCAGGAGATTACAAAGTGTGTGGGAACAGAGACCAACTTCACCTTTGCCACCCCTGATAGCTATCACTGATGTTTTACTGTCTAATGTTGGGTTTTATTTCAATACAGGAAGAAATTCCTAAATATTTAAAGAAGTGAGTGTTACAGCGACGTTATTTTTCAAGCTGTAATTAGGCAGAAAATCAAAAAGGGGCAGAAGCTGGCCAGTGGCTGTTGAAGACTAAATTCTGAATAATACCCAGAATTGGAGGGTTTCTGTGTCTGCCTTCACGTGCCCCAGGAACTTGATAAAATGGAGCAAAACCGGAATGGGAGAAGCTTTGGAAAGGTCTTTTGGGGAATCTCACAACAGCAGGGGGCAGAGAGGAATAGCAGCAGCCACGTCTTCTCCCCTCACAGCCCAGGGGTTGTGTTCAGAGAGCTTTTCCCCCTCGCAGAGGAGGTGAAAACACACGGAAGGAGGCAGGGAAGGGAGTGGGGGAACCTGCCGGCATCGTGGCATCTCCTGCAGAAGGGAGACCTGTGGTTTTTTTTTTCCTCCTGGTCGTTTCATTTGGATGAAGCGTTCCCATTGTGCGTGAAAAGGGCTTGGCTGCTGTCTGAGGTGGGTACTAAGTGGCTGAGCCGAGAGCAGCCTGATTTATAACCCGTGAAGTGACTCCTCAGAGCTTTAACGAGCGATGACCCAAGCGCAGGGAAGTCATGGGTAGGTTTTTCCCCTTTCCTCCCAGACCTTGAGGTTCCCTCCCTGGGCAAGCTGTCCTTCGCCACCCTTAGCTTTGTCTCAGCTTTTGTCTGCGCTCCCGAAACGGAACCACTTCACCGACAACTGATGGCTGCTCCCCTGGGGCCGGGATAGGAAAGCGTTGATAACAGAACGGCTCACGCTTGGGGTGGGAGAGGAATGAGGGATGGGAGACACAGCTTCAGAGCTAGAAAGCCGGCTAAATTTAGAGCGTGCCCGCGCATCATAGCTGAACTGGTGCAACGTCAAACCGGCGCTGCGAGGGAAGGGTTTGCTCCCGCTGATCTTCTTGTGCTGATGCGTACCCGGTTCCTTCCTTCTCAGCCCAGGTGGTTTCCTTCCAGCTTAACTCCCCAGATCAGCTCGCTGAGGAAAGGAACGAGATCTCTTCAGCAGCGTTGAAACCACCTCCGAAACGAAGCGCTGCCCATCAGCAGCACGCGTCAGTGTTTCAGTGGTGGTTGCAGACGTTCTGCCTGCTCCCGGGGTAAGCGATGCACGGGGCGAGCCCTAAAAGCAGTGTTTCTGCACGCTGCTCTCCAAAGCCAAGCCACCTCTCCTGGAAATAGTTGCATTTGCTTGCGGCCACCTTGCTTCAGAAGCAGCGCAGAGGACTGTGGGCAGATCGCTTACGCAGCATATGCTCTCGGCCGTTCTCTGTGCGAGGGCTAACTTGAAGAGGAGGGGAAAAAAAAATGCTTTGCTGTTTCTTGCTGGATGTTGCTGGATCCTTAACGGAGCTCGCTGGCAGCAAAGCGTTCCCTTCCCCGGGGATCTTTCCAGAGTCATTAGGCTCGGCGAAGGATGATCTGGAAGGATCTGCCTGTTAGAAACTGCTGCTTCTCCGGAGTGTGAAACGTTTCCTGGGCACGGGAGCTGCAGAAGGGGCCCCGGCAGCCACCCCTGAGCAGCTGCAGAGTGGTAACAGAGGAGGGCTGGGGATGCTGAAGGGCGGGCAGGAAGGTCAGGAAATATTACTTCAGTATTTACTGCCTGTGAATGTGTAGTGCAGGCACCACAGAGGGGGGAAAATCCGTTGATTTAAAGGACAATGTCAATCCCCGAATGGAAAATGGTGTTGTGAGGCCACACAAAAGTAGCAGCTGGGAGTTAGGAGAAGGCTTCCAGCCTAGGTCTGAAATTTGGGTGGAAAAAAGGGGTGAATTAAGGAGCTGGTGGGCTCTTCCTGAAGCGGTTTGATGCTTTTGACACAGGGCTTTGAGCTGCTGTGCCTGGTCCTGAGCTGTCCCGTGCTTTTTTAATGCTGTATTTTGAGGGAGAAACCTTTACTGAGTGTAACTTTGGGCAAGGTGTTTTTTTTATTAAAAAAAAAAAGTGAAATAGGAAGCGATAAAGAGCTGGCAGTCAAGCAGCTATGGATTTGCGTGGGAAGGCCAAAAATGTGCTCTGCCTCTTATCGAAAGGGGTGAAATAACGTGGCCTGGCCCCTGCCCGCAGCAGGGTACCCACCCCTGCCAGCTCTCGTCCTCCTGCAGCCTCGGGTGCTGAGACTCAGCACAGGTAAGACGTGCGGGGTGTCTCCAGGTGCTGCTCGGTGCTGTGTCCTCCGAGGGCAGTGCAAGTCCAAAAGCAGACCAAAAACCACAAGGTTTTGTCAGGGGGAGCCTGGAGCAGCCAGGTAGGGTCGGTGTGTGTTAAAGCAGCACTTCTCGTCTGGAACTGCCTGGATTGGGAGGTGTCATCGAGGCGGAGCGTGCTGCAAATGCACACGTTGCTGCAGGAATCGCTCCGAGTGTAATGGGCATAGTTACAAATGTTTCTGTATCTACCTCGCCCTGTGCAGCCTTAATTTAACTAGAAGCCAAGGGCAGAGATGAAATTCCGAGCCAAAAACTGCGGACTCTATCACTGAAAGCTAACAATGCAGTTGAGATGTGTTATTGCAATCCCTCGGTTGCCTCTATCCTGAGCGGGCAGGTTGGAGAAGCAGCTGTGAGCAGCAAAGGAAGCGCCTGGCTGCGTGGGAAGAGCCTGGGCTGGATCTGGCACACGAGGCAGGGTGGAGAGGAGGACCCCACAAGGGCAGGGGGTCAGAGAAAGGGTAACTAAATGCAGGGGCAAACATCTGCTGCCTACACCCCAAAACATTGCTGGTGTCTCCTGGCAGTGCCAGGTTGCAACAGCACTCGAATACGGGAATTGCACAACGAGCTGTCTGCTTCCTTGGCCAAGTTTCAGCTTTACTTGGGTCTTAGGTCTCAGCCTTGGATCAGCGGAGAGAAATTGTCAGTGCCCCGCACCGGTGGGCACTAAGCTGGCTTCTCACTGGTGGCCCTGGTGTGCTGCAGTAGCTTGCAGCCTGGTTTTGCAAACCGTACCCCGTGCTGTGACTGTGCAAGCTCCCAGGAAAGCCCCCTGAGACAGAGAATTAGCGTAGGGAAAGCTTTCCAGCTCCTGGTCTGCGTGCTGGGCAGCCTCCTGGCCTGCTGAGCCCAGCGTGGATCCCACCACCACCTGGTGATGGTTGGGCCAGACGATCTTGAAGGTCTTTTCCAGCCTTACTGATTGTAGGATTCTATGGTTACGCGATAAGCATAAACGGGATCCTAAAATCGCTATATACAGGCGTACGTGGGCCTCTTTGTGTGTTTATATACCTAAATCCCAGTTGCCCTATGGGTACAAGTACTGGGAGCTGTATTTTTAAGCAAGGCAGGCTGGCCCAGGTGGCTGGGGAAGTGGGGTTAGGGAGCAGCTGGAGTTGGGATGGGCAGTTTGAAAATGTCCTCACCTCTTTTGCTGTAAGAAAAAAAAATGGCTGGAATAACGATGAGTTTGGGTAAAATAGTCTGGGCTGTGAGACTAGGTGGTTCGAATGGCAGTTTGTATGCCCCAACTCCTATTTCTTTGGCAAGTATTTCAGGCCAAAGAATGCCTTAACTCTGTACCCAGGATATAGGAGACTGGTGGACCTGTAATTGCTACTGAACTGGCACGTCCAGGGGAGCCGAGACGCTTGGCTGCACGTGGTTTTGCTTGTTTTTTTCCTCCTGGTTTTGCTGTACCAAGTGCAGGAGCTGTGTTCCTCCAGCTTCGAGGTGGGGAAGGACAAACCTCCTCTTCCAAGGTCCTCCTTCCACGTTCAGCAGTAGGGCAGAAGGGGATCTTCATCAAGTCCATGTTAGAGAAGAAATTAAAATGAGAACAAGGTTTTAAACCACGTATTTTACACCACGTTCACATCCAAGCTTCTCCTGGGCTATGCAGCTGTCGGAATGACATTTTTCAGAAGTTGCAGATTTTCTGCCTTTTGCTGTCTTAAGTCTTTGGATGTGCTCCACGTGTTCTTAGGTTCCCTTTCCAATCACACCATTAGATGTATTTCCATATGAAATACATACATAATCAGCAACCTTAAGGGCATCTTTAAACAGGGAAAAACTCCAAATCTGCTTATTCTCATGGTAAGATCTCAGCCATTGTGGGGTTTGGCATTTTCCTTCACATTTGTGTGTTTATACATATTCTTCCTGCCCTTGCAGATGTTCTCAGCTACCCTTTACACACCCACCACACTGACCCTTCTCCTGTCAAACACAAAATTTTCCATGTAATTTTGGCAAATAATTGACTGCTTCTCTTTTGGGGATGAGATCCTTTCTGCAGTAAAACTGCCCCGCCAGCGAAGGCGTCTCATACTCTTCGTGCCTCTTCTGCTTTTTTGGTAAAGATTTCACTGCCCCTTTTTATCTCCACTGGTTCTCCCTGCTGTAAGGCAGCACACTGGAATACATTTACGCTAATAGTATTTTATTTTATCACGTTAGAGAGTGCTGCACTTGTATCCGTATATAGAACAGGAAGCTGCTTTGGAGCGGTAGCAGTAGTTGCTGATGGCTGGGCATAAAGCTATTTCGAAATACTTCTGTGTGCTGATAGAATGGCTAATTAGAGGGAGGATGGATGGAACCTGGTTGTTACCGGATTCGCAGGCTCTTGCCTCGGGCTCGGTGAGGAGGAACTGAGCCAAAGCTGAGGACTCCGGTCCCTAATTGGAGCATCGTGTGGGGGAGATGCTGGAAATATTTCTCCTCTTACAGCAGAAGAGAGCTGGTGATGCGGCAGGCAGATTGCTGGGGGTAACGAGGATGGGTTTTTCCCTGCCTGCTGTGGAGCTCTTGAAGAGGCAGCGTGAACGTGGGTGAGTGGCCCAGGAGCACGGGACGTTGCCCTGGTTTGTGACTTTACAGGGGTGGGTGTCTATAAAGTGGTGTTGAAAAGCAGCAGTCCCACGGGGAATACCTGAAACGGGGAAGACATTTCACAGCCTGAAGCTCAGTCAGTCTCCAAATCACCTGTGATGAAGAAGAAAACCAAAGGAAGAGCAGATGATGGATTTTTTAAAATTGATTTATTTACTATTCATAAAGGGGCGGTGGTGTTTTAAAGCATTTTGCAGTGCTCGTATTCACTTCTGCTGTTGATCTTAGCAGCCCGAGCTGGCTTGCTTTTCCTTTAGAGTTGAGATTTCTGTTGTGGCAGTAGGCAGAGGGAAAGGAAAGGTATCTGTTCTATCCTCGTTGTGCTCTGGGGACAGCTCCTGGACAGGAAAAGCTAATTTGTGCTTTAATGCCATGTGTATCTGTGGGGCACTTCGTAAGTAGAAAGAGGAGATACCTTATGTTGAAAGTGCCAGAGATATTCATTCCTCTGTGCAAAATAAGGATAAATACTTCTTGATCTGCCAAAGGGGGCTGTGTGGGTTTAATTAACGTTTGCAAAGTGCTTGCGGATAGCATCTTTCATCTGAGAATCTACAGGCGAAATATATTCTAGGCATTCTCGCTCAGCTCTGCAATTATTCCTCCAGCTGTCGTGAGCTGTGCCAACAAAAACTACTCTCCTGTCATCAAGGGATTGTTGATGCCCTGTGACTTGTTTTGATTTTGATATTCTCTTCCCCCTACTCCTTTTCCACACTCGCTATGCAAAATATAGCACGCTCTCCAAATCTGGAGGGGAGAATAAAAGCTATTCTTTTCCGTCACAAACTATTTGTGTCCCATGTTATATACCCTTGGTGGGGGCTCTTTTTTTCTTCTTTTATTATTATTTTTATATTGTCATCATTTATCAAATCCCAGTCTCTCCACAGAGGCATGCTGGGTGTTGTCTTTTGGCCCAGGTTGGGCAGCATGCCGGTCACAAAGCAGGGGAATGAGTGAAAACACGGCCTGTTATTTTTTATTTTGAGGTGGATGTGAAATACCAGATGAATTCCTCCATTCCTTGGACTTGAGTTCTTGTGAGTTCATACTGGCAGTGTTTGGGTAACTAAAACCTACAGTTTTGTTCTTCTAAATGCTAATTTTATTATTAGAGGTACTTCGTGAAGGTCTCTTTAAAAACCTATACCACTCAAATTTAGTTTTAAAGGAAGGCTTGGGTATACATGTTGTTTCCAAGAAAATAATATTAAACCTAACAATTCTTAGACTCTAAAGTTACAGGTTCAGCCCAGGTTCTGCTACAGCCTTTCTACAAGATCCTAAGCATGTGTGTAAAATGGGAAGAGTGTTTCCATTTTGAAATACGTTCACTGCTGTTGATACTTGCAGTGGGACTGGGTCCCTGCATGCTGCATCTGGCTGCCTTCATCCATCCCGGTGTGCTCTCGTAGATGGTGTTTGGCACCGCACAATTTAGGTGAGCTTACAGGCAGTCTGCTCACAGGCTGCCTACGAGAGAAGTACAGATGTAGGAAACTGGGTTTTAGGAAGACTGGGTGCTGCAGAACACCCCCACAAGTCTACCACTTAGGAGAGTTTGCCTTTTACTGTTATTCTTCTGAGGCTTCATTAATCTTGACCTTAAAAGCGTATGAGACTTTCTTGATTTATTTATTTAACTTGAAGAAAGTGGAAGGTATCATTTGAAGTCGTTGAATGTTTAAGTTCATAATTATGTGTGGGAATTAAGGCTACAAAAACACTTCAAGAGCAGCTATGTACGGCCACTTTCATCAGCCCCATGTTGAAGCTAGGTCTGTTTGCTTTAGCACTTAAGCCCTTGCTCCTGTTTGCTCTTCAAAGTAATGCTGTGGGAGAGCAGGCTGGAGTCTGTCCCACCCCATGCATCTCTGCTGGACAGTGAGCTAGCTCTTAGTGACAAATTCTTGTCTTATTGGCAAGGGTTTAAGAGCCAGAAAAATGAAATGCAGTGTGATAACTTGTTTTTTTCCCTCTTCAGATCCCAAGCCACACACTGCAGAGTACATGGCAGGATGTGATGTGCTTATCCTCTGCTGCCTGATGCTTCTGGCTCGAGGGACATGATGCTCCAAATTGAATCGAGCATCCCTGGCTCCCACTAAGGGGCGGGGGAGATGTGTGACTTCATGGAGATTTGTGTCCCTGTTTGCTTGTGTGAACTTTGTTATGGGAGCGGGCTTGTGTGACTCCCACATAACATGTAGAAAATTTTCTTCTCCCTAGAAGAGAATTCTGAATTCTGCCAAGCGTGTAGTTGTTTTTCAAGCAATAAATCCCAGCGTGTTGCCTGCACTTCACTCCTTACCAAAATCCGTGGTATTTGTTGGGTAGGGACAGCAATAGCTGCGATGCAGCCCTGCACTGCCGGCCTGTGCGTGAGCCTTAAGAGGGAATGGAAGAGCTCTGAGTCAACAGTGACTTAACCAACAAGTCTGAGAACAAGAGATGAGCTCATCAGAGCATCCTAATAGTCATTTGTTCTTTATGAAGCCGTGGAGGTTTGAGCTTAGGGCGCTGTGTTTCCAGCTGCCCTCAGGCTGCCTGTGATGTGCTGGGAGGGGTATTCCCAGAGCAGGCCTCAGCCAGAGGAGGCTTTCTCGTTATTTCTTGTGCTAAAAGAGCTTGTGACGCTCATCTGAGAAATGTCAGGCATGATGCTCATTTGAGAAATGTCAGGAAGAGCGTTGCCTGGTATTTGGAAACAAATTTTGCTTCAGTGTCCCTTTCTATTCGGTGTTATTGCCTCCTGCTAACCCCCTTTCGCAACCGATGAGGCTGTGCCCCATTTCTGGCAGGGCACGCAGCTCTTGTGGCAATGGTCCTTCAGGACCAGCAGCCTTGGGTGGGGGAATAAAGGGTGGGTGGCTTCCAGCAGGGCCTTGGAAGAGGAAATAAAGCAAACTGGAGAAATTTCACACACAAAGTTTGTTTTGCGTTGAGATGAGTAATGAGTAAGGCCGTCGGCCTGCACCGTGCTCCCCTGTGCACAATCCTGGGCTTCTCTCACTGAAAAATGAGACTCCTACTCCTTCTCTTAGGGGTCTTTTTGATCTTCCAGCAGAGCTTCATCTGAAGAGAGCTCAAAATTACGCCTCTGAAATTGCAGTTCTGTCATTCCAAGCACAGCCTTGTGTACCATTGACAGATAATTCCTCTCTCTTCAAATACGGGGAGCCATCATACGTGTTGTGCTCTCCCAGCTGCGCATTAGCTACTCTTAGCTCTGGGGCTCTTCTGTGCCTGAATCAGAAGAGATCAACAAGTTTGTCATGATTTGTTTCCTTCTGTACGTCTTGAATATGGCACTTCAGAGGATTTTTCCCCATCTTTATCTTGTTTACTTGAACTTGTCGTAGGCCTTTCCTTTGGGCCTGGATTTAGTTGTTGAATTGTGCCTCAGGAACCTGAGCTGGTATTCAGTCATTCCTCGCTTTAAAAGCTGGCTGGAAGTCCATTCTTCCTGCTTGACCTCTGCTGTCTGCCTGCCCCAGTGGCCTTTTCATTTTCCTAGCAGATCTGCTTTTCTGAAGCTGGCTGAGTTATTCCCCCTCACCGCTGTGTTGTGTTTTCCCTCAACTGGTGTGCTTAATTCAATTCTTATCCTCTAAGCAGTCTTTTTTTGCTTAACAGAGTGAATGCAGTGAAATGAACTTGGAAGATGAATTTGTTATTCCTTAATATTTTCCAATTCCCTAGTCTCCCATTTTTTGAACAGAAACCTCCCATTGAGCTCTTTTGTAAGAGCTTTGTGTCTCAACTTTTTCTCTTAACGGCTGGCTTCTGGGCTACGGCACTCAACGTGCAAGTATAATAGCCCTAAGCATCGTGTAATGCTTTCCATTTGCAGGATCTCGAAGCCCCAGATGGCTATATGTTCACAGCTCTGCAGAAATACAGCCGTCGGGGAGGCAGAGGGATGATTATCAACTGCAAGACAGTCTAGAAGCCCTTCCAGAGGAGGGCCTCAAAAAGGCTTAGAGGACTGCTGCACCTCTCCTAGAAAAAAAAAGGCTGAGAGCTGGGGTTGTTTAAGGGTGCAAGGGGTAATGATATGCTAAAAAAGAGTAGATTTGGGTTAGATATTAGGAAGAAACTCTTCACGATGAGGGTGGCAAGGCCTGAGGAGCTGTTGGTGCCCCATCCCTGACAGGGCCCATAGCCAGGCTTCATGGTGCTGGGGGCAGCCTGGGCCCAAACAGGTCACCTAGTGGGGGCTGGCTGGGACCAGATGGGCTTTAAGGTGTTGTAGAATCATAAGGTTGGAAAAGCCCTCCAAGATCATCTGGTCCAACCATCCCCCTACCACCAATGTCACCACTAAACCATGCCCAACCTTTCCTTGAAGGGACAATGGTGCTGAGCCTTTGGTTTGGGAACAGAAAGCAGGGCTGGTGGTACTAGAGGATGTTTGGAAGAATTGCCTTGAGGTTCACAATCCATCTGCATATTCAAGCACACTAATTTGAATTCATTTTGGCTGGTTTAATCGCTTGAAGTTTATGAAGTTTGGTTCTTAGTCGGAATGAAATTTGCCTGAAGGTTTGCCTTCATTTACTTCCCGAGTAAAATTAAGCCTAAAATTAAGCCAATTTGAAAGAGGTCGCTTCTGTAAATAGCGGTGTAGTATGGTTGAACTAATTGTTTTTTTTTTTTTTTTTTTTTTTTTTTTTTTTTTTTTTATGAATACCCCTTTTAGTTAGAGTAGCTTTCCCTGAATGACCCCATAGTGAGGTGAGCACTGGATTAGCACCCAGGGTTTCTTGCTCTTGTCACAAGGTGTTGGCTTGCTTTTATTCATGCCCCATTTATTTGCCTTTGATGTGGGCATGCTGACTGGGTACTGGGTGTTCTGTCTCGCCACGTTTGTGTGTGTTTTGGGGGTGCACAGCAAGCCTACCACATCATCAGGAGAAATCTGCCTTTCTTGTCCCTCTACATGGTAAGATAACTCCAGTCTAGCAGAGCTGAATTATTTTTAAAATAATTTTAAACCAAGTAATATTTTTTTTGTTTCTTTGTGCTTATTTTTTTTCCTCTAGAGCAATAAAGCAATAAATTAGAAAAGCTGCTTTTATGCTTTTAGGAAATTGCAATTTTTGTTTATCCTTTTTCTGAAATCTTCGATGAGGAAGTTAATGTTTCTGTGAAATGTAAAGGCTTTAAAGATGCTCCAAAAATGGTCAAAAACAAAGGAAAACTTGAATCGCTCATGAATCTGTTTTCTCATGGATTTTTTTTTCTTTGTGGATGTACTAAAGGCTGAATAATCTTGCTAGAACTTGATTCTCAGATTTCAGGGCAAATCTGCTTTGACCCTCTCAAATCCATGCACATAATTCATCCTTCCTGGCAAATGCTCTGATCCTGGTTTTCCTTGTAAAATTGATAAATGGAGATAAAGAAGCAAAGCAAGCGTTAAGATCTTTGAGTGAAGGGCAAAGATGCTGCTTTTGCAGGCACTTGGAAGCAATGAAATTTAAGTAATTTTCCTCTTCTCAAGCTGCTGTTCTTTTTGTGTGTATTCACGTTTAAAGTCGTGCTCATCCTCCCATTTCTGCTAGGAGGGGAACACTTGGGCTCCAGCTGCACTCCGGCAGATGGCTGTTAGGTAAGTGTGTGAGCAGGAGCGAGAGACCCACAGTTTTTCTCAGGCATCGCAGACTAAATACAATTTCTCTGTAAAAGCACCTTGATGTGCTCTTAAGGTTAGACCTTGTAATAATGCATCTTGAAGTCATCCTTTCTACTGAAATACATCACAGAACTTTATCAAATTATGTAGTTTGTTTCTGTTTGGTAAGCTGAGGTTTTCTGTGCCTGTAATTCATTTGGGCAGCTTTGATTTGCATCAGGAATTAATGTCTCAGCATTGGTTTGTGCCCATGAGTAAATACAAGAAGCTTGTGTGAGTTGCATGGCCCTTGTATGCGGTTATCAATGGTCACAGGCATCGTGATAATGCTCTTTTGTTGGCATTAAAATCATACCGCTCCCCTCCCTAATGAATTCCTTATTTAATTATCAGGTAAAGGATAGATGGGCTTATTTGATGTGGTTTAATTAGCTTGATGATTCAGTTTGTTAACCCGCTTTTTAAATTTTAAAGGTTTCTATTCTTTCAGTCCATTTTGCTGAGTTCACAGAGTGAATACAGCTGGAAACCTTTGGGTACCCATTCCCTTTTTGCCAGGAGCAGACACCAAAGCCAGAACTTCTTTAAAATAGGGACACTCAAAACGGTGGACGTGGGCTGGTTCCTGGTGTTACGTGTTGGTTTCAGAGCACTTTGGGGCAAAAAAAAAAAAGCATTAATTTTTGTATTTTTTTTTTCTTTAAGCCAGGAATTTTTTCTCCCCATAGGTCGTTTGCCCCAGGCAAGAGGACAGGGATTATCAGTCAGAAGCTGAAAGCTCTTGGGACCAGGAGTGCTTGTTCCCCTCAAGCTGAGGTCCCAGTGGCCACGCTGGAATATGCAGCGTGGAGAAGCCTTCAGGTGTCCCCTGAACTGCTCAAAGAACAGATTTTTCTCAAATCTTTCATTGCATAAAGTGAGTTTTAGTCATCGATGGTGGCCTGTTGGCAGGGACCTAGGCAGTGAACACTTCTCTTTGTGATGGGATCAGAGTGCAGGTTGCTGTATGGCAGGTGCTCAGTGCTAGCCCTGCAGGGAGCAGGTCCTGCCCACCAGAGAGGACGTGAAGCAGCTCCATGTTCTCTGTTACAGGGTGTTCATGCATTTCTTGCCAGTATTAAGGGAGCAGACACTCAAAACATTGATGTATTTGGAAGATTTACCCCCATGGAAGTAGGTCTCCTCCCCATCCAGCCCCAAGCACTTCCTATGTTCGGTGAGGGTGCAGTGCTGTCAAGGGCTGCCACCCTTCCCCTTTGCTGGTCCCTTTTCAGGGGACAGTAGGGAGCCCTGGATCTCTTAGATCCTGCTCCTTCATCAGTTTTGCAGTTTTAAGAAGCTGCTACTTAAAAAAAAATCCTTTAAGATGTTGTGTATCTCTTGGGGAGGATGGGGAAAGCCTTTTCCCTTTGCCTTTTTAATGCACTCAGATTTTCCTGGAACTTCCCCATCATCGTTTCTTACGGTGCTAAATCTGGACTCGGGGTCATCCTGAACTGGGAGACTATTGCAAGCAGTGGTGCAACTTCGACACATTGAGACAGAGCCTTTTGGTGAGTGGGGCAAGGACTGTGGAAACCTCAGCACACGATCACAATATTAAACAGCCTCCACGTGAGGACAGCCCTGTCCCACGGCCTTCAGGAGAGGTCCCCAGCCTGTGCCACTTCCTGACCCTTACCTCGGGGCTGTTTGCATCAGCTCAGGCATGATTTAACTTACTACTTTAGGCATGGGCACTACATTTAGTCCTAGTTCCTTTTATTTATCCATTGTGCATTTTTATTCTTGTCACCTCTCTGTGTAGGGGCTGAACTCTTCCAGGTGAGGCACTTTTCCAGGATGGGGCCATGTTCTTGGGGCCACCTCTGTTCCTCCTGCAGTGGTGCACAGCAATATCGTCCTTCAGCTTGCTGGTAGTAGCTGGTCTTCCCGTGGCAGGATTTGCCTCTGTTCTAGTTTTTTTTAGTCCTTTCTGCCACCTTAAAGCTCTGATTTTTGTGTCATTGCCTGTCACAAGACAG
The DNA here is from genome assembly GCF_011077185.1 of Oxyura jamaicensis. NCBI lineage: Eukaryota > Metazoa > Chordata > Aves > Anseriformes > Anatidae > Oxyura > Oxyura jamaicensis. Next base: position 116,570,340 of record NC_048895.1, on the reverse strand, counting down.
GTTCTTTGTCTGCACCCTCAAATATTGATGTCCACCTGCAAATATTGCTGTCGTCCTGGCAAACCCCTTTCCCTGCTAACGTGTTCAGTGCTTAATGTGGAACGAAAACCTGGGGAATCCAAGCAAACTGTGTCACCAGGAAGTTTTATCTACAAGTTCTGGACACGAGGCAGCCCTGGCCCAGGGCTGGGTGTGCAGTGCCGATGGAAACCCATGTCTGTGCAGCACCAGAGGGACCGGGCTGCCTCAGCACGCTGCTGGGGTGCTGGGAGCACTGGAGCCAAAAGGCAGAGTGTATAATTCACACATTTAATCCATTAAATTGCTTCAGAAATGCCTGAGATGATATTAACTGGGCTCCTTCATGCTGAGGCTAGGACTTGAGGATTGAATACCTGATAAAAAAATGTTGGTGTTGTGGGGGGCTTGGTTTTTTGTTGGTTTGTTTTGAGAAATACAAGATGAGTGCTGAAACCTGTTGGAGGCACATAAAACATCTTGCGCTAGCAGAACCAGCTGCAGTTGAGGGTAATAGATAAAATGTGCTAAAAGCAGATATCTTTATTCCTGTGTACTGTCAGAAGGGATTTCCCGTTCACGTCTGATAATTCAGTTCCCAGTTGCAAACAAAATTTTACCTCCTTGTTAATCCAGATCCCTAAGAGAACGCCGTACTTCCAGCCTCCGCGTGCACCGTTCCTGGACGGGGTTTCTCTCAATGACCCTGCAGCCTGGTGAAAGCAAGTCGCCGTTTTTATCCTCTGGAAGTGCTTCTCCATCATTTTGGCAGGCCGGAGAGCTGGTCCTCCCAGAAGCTGAATAAAATCAAAAGGATAGCTGAGACCTGGGGCTCGTGGTTCTCCTTCGCAGCAGCTGGGTACTTATCAGAGATGCGCACGGCAGAAGGGAGGGCTCAGACAGCAAACTGAAAAGCGACCAGCTTTTATCTGCCTGCCCAGTGCGTGTTGATCGCTCGAGGTATTGCAGGCTCCGAAGTTGTGACATGAAATTACCAGGAAATTACCATTATTTAGGTCAGCCAGATATCTTTGAGTCGCCTTTCGTGTACGCGCGGTTCTCGTTACACCCCTGCATCAAAAAAAAAATCAGGGCTGAAGGAGCAAGCTGCTGGGTGTCGATACAGACAGCACTTCTGGCACCCTCTGGAGTCGACATAAATGTGCGTGGGAACGAAGGACCTGTGTGTAATGTTACGTGAGTGTTACGTACGGGTGGTCGGGCTGTTCTGGTTAGCAGACCCTGCCGCTCATCCCTGGAGATGCTGATATTGTAGAGAAAACAACAAGGAAGGGCAATGGTTTGCAAAGAAGTCAAAGCATGAGGCTTGAGTCTGTTCCCTGGGAATCAGTTTCTGTGTCTGGATGAAGTCTGGAGCCAGGTTCGTGGTCCGCAGCTGGAGCAAAGGTGAAGACTTCATTTGTGCCTACATTAATCTCGCCCTGCCATCCGTAACGTGATTGCCTCTCCCAAAACTTCTGCCTTATGTAAAGCTTCATGGCTTGGGTTTCTTCAGTGGGAAGGCTTTGGACAAGCCTGCGCTGTACGAAATGCGTGGTGCAGAATTCAAGGAGCCCCAGAGCTTCCCTGTGCGGAACAAAACGGAGGCGCTGCAGTTGAAGACAGCTCTGTTTGATGTTACCGGCATGCAGCTGCTTGTCACCGCCCATCATTACACAGAATCACAGAATCACAGAATTTCTAGGTTGGAAGAGACCTCAAGATCATCGAGTCCAACCTCTAACCTAACACTAACAGTCCCCACTAAACCATATCCCTAAGCTCTACATCTAAACGTCTTTTGAAGACTTCCAGGGATGGTGACTCCACAACCTCCCTGGGCAGCCTGTTCCAATGCCTCACAACCCTTTCAGTAAAGAAGCTCTTCCTAACATCTGACCTAAAACTCCCCTGGCGCAACTTTAGCCCATTCCCCCTCGTCCTGTCACCAGGCACGTGGGAGAACAGGCCAACCCCCACCTCTCTACAGCCTCCTTTAAGGTATCTGTAGAGAGCGATAAGGTCGCCCCTGAGCCTCCTCTTCTCCAGGCTGAACAAGCCCAGCTCCTTCAGCCGCTCCTCGTAGGACTTGTTCTCCAGGCCCCTCACCAGCTTCGTCGCCCTTCTTTGGACCCGCTCAAGCACCTCGATGTCCTTCTTGTAGCGAGGGGCCCAGAACTGAACACAGTACTCGAGGTGCGGCCTCACCAGAGCCGAGTACAGGGGGACAATCACCTCCCTAGCCCTGCTGGTCACACTATTTCTGATACAAGCCAGGATGCTGTTGGCCTTCTTGGCCGCCTGAGCACACTGCTGGCTCATATTCAGCCGACTGTCCACTATCACTCCCAGGTCCTTCTCCGCCTGGCAGCTCTCCAACCACTCATCTCCCAGCCTGTAGCTCTGCTTGGGGTTATTACGCCCCAGGTGCAGGACCCGGCACTTGGCCTTGTTAAACTTCATGCAGTAAAATAAACTTCATTCTTCACCCCCAGCTCACTGGGGGACAAGATGTAGAAGAATCCGGGATGGAGAGCCTGGATGAAGCTCTCGGGGCTCTGGTCATGCCTCTCCGCCTTGGTGCGATCCCCAGGAGCTTCTCGTCTGAAAGGCAGATCCATCGAGGGACGGGCTGCTGCGCGGGGAGCCTGAACAAATGGCTCATTTGCACGGTTCCTTCGCGTGTTTGCAGAGCCTGGTCCGTGCCGTGGAGCGCCAGGCTTCGCTTCTGACGAGCAGGTGTTTGGCAAGCGGAGACATCACACCATGGCTGGGCTACAGGAGGAATCTGCTACCGGCGTCTTGATTCACAAGTCCTGGCTGCTGTTCGGGAAACTTCCGTTTGAAAACTTCACTGAAGTTCTTTGCTTAAGAATGGAAAAGGTCGCCGTGCTGGGCTTCCAGCCCTGGGCTTAAAAACGGGGCTGCGCAGCAGGATCTGGTCCTAGGAGGAGCTGGGTGAGGTTCCCAACAGGGGAAGGCTGAGGAGCGGTGGGAACCCCGGGTTCTCTCGCCTTTCTGTGCCACAGCTGCTCTGCAAATGTATCAGCCTCCTTGGCTCTCCGTTATGAGGGAGGGAGCGTTTAGCCCTTTGTCCTTTGCAAAGTCTAATTCCGTAGACTTCAGAATTTGACTCGAAATAAAGCCGTAAGTAAAAGTTTGACTCAGGTAGAGCCCTGGCTTCGACCACCCGAGGTCCCCTAAACATGGAGGCAGGCTCGGCGGGGATTTAGGCAACAACCGTGCTGTTTGCCCTGACTCGATGTGATGTGGGTGCGTGGACCAGGCGAGCAGAGGCTCTGGCTTGAGCAAGGTCGCTCTGCCGCAGCTCTGTGTGCAGTACCGCGCTCCGCACAGCCTGTTTCTCTTGATGGTTCCCATGTACTTTTTTTTTTTGGGGGGGGTTGTTTGGATCGGCTAGCGTGAATAACTTCTGAAAAACTCCTGCAGTTGGGAAAGCCCTGGAAAGCCCCATCCGTGCTGTATTCTGAAGAGAGGATGTTTTTTTTCAAGAAATAATGCCTTTTTCAGAGAGATTTCAGAGCTGTAAGAGCTGCCTCTCTTCCAGGGAGCTGGCAAAGCTCCGAGCTGCGAATCCTTCAGCACAGACACGATAACTGGATGGCCGTGCTGCAGGTGGGGATGGGTACACGAGACGAGGTGGTTGCACGCCCGACAACGGGTGCTGCTGCGTCTTTTCCTTCCAGTTTACCCCCAAATTACAGTTGTGGTGCTGAAGCTGCTCCGAGGAGTGAATCCCTCTCTTTTTGTTTCTTCTTGGACCTTGCAGATGGAAGCAGAGGGGTCAGGAGGGTCCCGCGAAGATTTCCTGCGTGCTCCTGGCATGGCTCGCTCCCACGCTCAGGTTTTATTTCAGAGTCAGACTTAGGAAATAACTGAAGCCAGACCAGCAAAAGATGCTTTATTTGTCTTCCCTTCATCTCTCCCGAGATGATTGTTTGAGACCATCTAGGGAAATCAATCCTGAAATAAGTTTCCTGGCGGCGTGGGGCTCTGGGCACGGCGTGGGTGTCCCCTTTCATCCCCGTAAAAGTGGGATGCTCGGAGGAACCGGCTAGATCAATTCGGTGTCGTGGGGTCCTTCGCTCTTGTTACAGGCGAATCTGTAAGACGCTTCACATCCCGTCGGACGGGAAGTCGCTCTCCATGCTATTTCTAGCCTCGGTTGCTATTTGTAACCCGTGAGGTCCCCCGTGGCTTAACCGAGGAATGCTGCGAGCGAGGGAACTGGAGCAGATGAAGCCTGAGGCTGCGCAGGAGGTCTGAGACGCAGCTGGGAATGAAACCCCGGTCATCCGACACCCTCCGCTTTAACTACGGTACGAGAATTTCCTCCTGGCGTGCTTCTGATGGAAACCGCGGGGCCAAATTAAGTGGGCAGATTGCGAGCGCCGCTGCCGAGCTGCCCCAGCTGGAGGAATTGCTGCAGCCTTGCTCTGCTTGCTGCTGATTCGGAAAGTTTGCTGCCCCTTCCCCTCCGGTGCTCCACCTCGCCGCGTCCCAGGCATTTGAGTGACCATGAAGAGCCCAGACCCTGGAGGTGAATTTCAGATTGATGAGGGGGAAGGCAGCAGCCTCATGGCAGAAGGCAGCAATAAACAGCTTTACAAGGTTGAGGTTGGGCGAGGAGTTGGTTTATGAGGTGCTGCTAGCGCAGTTAGTGCCCTCAGCTCATCCTCTGCCGAAGCATCGCCGTCGTGCGCTCGCCTCGCTGGGAACACCGGTGGGCGAGCGGTCCAGGGGGGTGCAGGTCCCTTGGGAGAGCCCGTCCTGGTGGCACAGGACCTGGACGACCTCCTGAAGTGCCCCCAGGGACTTTCTGGTGACTTCAGAGTCCGGGATAGCGATGGGGAGAGCACACCCGGGCGTCTAGGGGATGTTTTCTTGCCTCTTTGGGGTACGGAGAGGGTGGGGAACGAGACGATCGGAGTGGCTGCTGTTCCCTGCGGCACGCATCGTAGTAACGTTGCTATGGCCACAAATCTCCCTCCAATTGCTGCAGCCACTTGATGAATTTCCTTTCTTTTATTACCTCCTAATGTCGAAAACGAGCTGGGCTGCCAGAAACCTCTCCCAAGGAAATCTCCTACTGCCCGAGACGGCGAGAGCTGCACTGGGGGCTGGGTGCAGGTAACGAGCTGTACTAGGGGGATGCTGCGAGGAGCAGCTCTTGCTGCTATGATTTCGGGATGCTTTTGAGGCAGAAGTCAATTTAAACATCTAACTGCTCGCTTGCATCCCGTTACCCCATCTCCAGGGTGATTGGAGGTGGTCCCGTGGGGTTGTGTTAGGGCTTCGGGACCAGGCTGCGAGCAGGAGACTCCTAACCCTGCCCCTTTCAGCACGGATGCCGGCGAGTGGTACCGGCGTGGCCTCGTTGACTCGAAATCGAGCTTATTTTCATCGATTTACCCATGAAACACCTCCTCGGTCCTCGCTGTCTTCAGAATCGCGGCTTAGATTTCGCCGTGGTTTGAAATGACGGGGCAAAGGCTTCAGAGCATAAAAACCCTTGACATTTCATGATTATTTTATTTTGCCTATCTGCAGCGCCTCTGATGGAGCGTTCCTGCCCGGGAGGGGAAGAGGCAGTGCCCTGCGAGCGGCTGGCTGAAGGGTTTGGAGCTTTTAATGTCTGCTGGCTTCTTCTTCCCGGGCTGTTTTGGTTCTGAGGGTGTTGTGGGTCTCTGTGAGTTTGGGGCCAGCCTCGGGAGCATCGGGAGGGATGGCGAGAGGAGCGGGGCGAGGGTCGTGGCGGAGCTGGAGGCGAAGGAGGAGAGGAGCTGGGTGAGGAGCGACAGGCGAGGAGGCAGGATTGGACCCAAGGCAGAAGCTGTGTGCCGTGATCTCACCACATTTCTCTTCTGTTTGGTTTTTAATTCTTTCTCCCGCGACTTGCGCTCACCATATTGACATTTTTAGTTAATTTCTAAGAAAAAAAACTGCCGCTGTTTCTGCAGCTTTGGAAGCAGGAAATCCTCCTTAGCTGCAGCGTGGCTTTATCAGCCCGTTCTCACGCTGGCAGCCGGAGCTTCGCCGTCCCCAGTTCCCCTTCCCATGGCCCAGCAGCCTTGGTGGGGCTTGGTGTAGCTCCGTGAGTGGCTGGAGACGCCAAGGCTGCGCTGAACGGGTTTGGACCACAGAGAAATGTGACAAATTTATGGCTGGGGGGATGTCCTAATTTCCCCTTTTCCCCACAACTTGCCGCCCTAAATGACTCTCTGTTTTTCCCTGTGACCTTTTTTCCTTGCTGTTATATTAGAACAGCGGTTTGAAGCGTCCCAAATGTGGCTGTGGATCCTTCCCAGCCCCTCTGGCCGCCTTTAGCAGAGGGCGCGGAGCAAACTGCGCCTGGCTGCAGGTATTTCCCACGAGGGAGGCGGATCCCTGCCTCTCCTACAGATAATTCTCTACCATACACCTGGGTAGGGGAGGAACCTTCTTCTTAGCCGGGACTCCACTTATTCCTTTCCTCGTTTGCTGGTCAGCACCTCCACGAAACCACCTCCAGTGCTCCAGGACTCGGTTCCGCTCGGCGTCCTTCAGAAGGCGGCTCCGGCGCTGCTCCCTCTGCTGCTCTCAGACGCAGCTGATAAACACCTCCCATCCTCCGCGTGTGCGTGTGGAGGTGCAGAAATGGGGCTGCTTTCCTGGGAAGGGCCCTGGGGAGATCTTTCCCAGCTCCCTTCATGGCACCGGTGCTCAGTGATACCACGTGCTCCAACCCCATCGCCTTTTAACTCGATTGTTCTGAGATTGCCTATCCGAAAGTGACGGAGGTTTTATTAATTAGCTCTGAAATGACCACAAGAAATATCTCTACTGATTCCGGGCTTTCCAGCGAGCAGAAATTGATGCTCAAACCGGTACTTTCTGGCCAAGCTGTGTCGGGGTGCCCAGATCCCGCTCCATGCCCCTCGGAGAATGAATTTGAGGAGGGACCAAGCGTGGAATAAGGTGCCCTTTCTGCTCCTGACTGTGCTGCCTGAAGTTTTTTTAGAAAAGGGAGAACTTCTGCCAGCCCCACGGGCCTTGCTTGTGTTGACAGCGCAATTTCCACCTCGTTTTGCGCTCCTGGTACAACCAAACCTTTTCTCTTCCCCTCCTGCCTCTCTCTCCATCGCGGCCAAGAGGGTTTTCTCCTCCAGCAGGCACAGGGAGAGCTTTGGTGATGGTTTCCCAGGGCTTTGATGAGCTGACCTTTCCATCCCTGGGGTCCCGCAGGTCAAACCACTTCCACGTTGGTCCTTACCGCATTACGGCTACGTAAAACCCCTTCAACACATGGAAGAAGCAAATAAAGCCAGGTGCTGACTGCCCTCCTGCCCTCGTGCGCTGTCAGAACTAAGCAAAGCTCCTGCTTTCGTCTCCCCTGTCTCCTCCCATTCTCTGCGTTTCCAAGAGTGAGTTTTCTTGGGAAAAATACTCCTTTTTTCTTCCCTCTCCGGCAGCAGAACAAGCGTGAGGGGCTGAGCCGGGCTGTCGCCTGCATTGGGCGTCGCTGATGGAAATGTAGAGCTAAATTCCAGCTTGAGACGGTAAGAAGCTGCGACTTGGAAGAGTATCAGAGCCGTGTCGCGTCCTTACGGGGCGCTTTACGTTATAAATATAATACATTTTACTGATCCGCAGAAGAAAGCTGCTTAGGGTCGGCGGAGGAGCGCACGGCGGGCGAGGGAATCCCTTTCCCGCTCCAGCTGCTGCTGCGGATGCCCGGAGCTTTGTCAAGAATTTTTCCACGCATTGTAGCAAGGGGGGCAAACTTGGCCGCCGCCACCTTGGCCTTATTATTCCGATCTTTCACCCCCCAAAAAATCAATCAATCAATCCCGAGGCTCGTTGCCTCCGAGCACGCAAACTGCCAGCCTTGCCGTGGGGCCAAATTTCCCGAAGCTTTGCATTTTAAACATATATTTTTTTTAAAAAAAGCGCTTTTAAGGTTGAGGTTGGAATGCTACGGCTTCCATCTGGGATCTATTTTGGTTTTAATTTGCAAAAACATGCTCTGAAGCACACCCTGAAACAGATTGTCCTTCCCCGTGTACAGTCTCTTAAAGCGTAGGTATTATTTTTTGTAGGTTTAGAGCAAGAGTTACTGGGGCTTTTAATAGAAGGTCGCCCATAAATTCCCTCTGTGGATCATTTGGGGAAGATTAATACGGGGAACGTGTTGAGAACAAAGAATTTGAAGGCCTCACAGCTCTCGCTGTGCCCAGGTAGCTCAGTGGCCGTAAAGTCGCTGGCTGGTTTTGCCTGAAAATGGGATACACTCGAAGAAATCCCTTATAAAAAATCCCTTATAAATATGGAAATCGAGCGTACCCCGGCGAGAGCACGCGTGCTGCACCCTAAATACCCTAAGAATTTACCCGGTCCCTGGTCAGGATGCCGCCAGGTTTGTGCCCTATGGGGTTTTGTGCAGCTCGGATATGGGGCACCTTAAAATCGATGAGGAACAAAGCAAAAAAAAAAAAGAAGAAGGAAAAGCGCGGCGACCGTTTCCCTTTAAAGCTCCCGTGCCCCCACTCCTGGGAGCAGTGACTTGACGTCTGGCAGATGGCTCCTCTGCGGTTCCCATGAAAATCCACCAAAGCGGAGCCAACTTGGAAACGTGGAGGGGGAAGGAGAAAAGGAGGAGGAGGAGGGAGGAAAGCTTAAGCTTAAGCATCTCCGAACGCCTCCCTGGAGCTTGGGCATGTTAAAATTAAAGTTACCTCCTCCTGGATGGGAGGAGAAATGCGGGAGAGTCCTTGAAAGATGTGTTTGTCTTGACACTCAGGCTAATACTTAAATAACTTGAAAAACTGGCAAATTTTTGTGTGATGGTCAGGAGGGAAGGAGATGTATTTTTAAGGCCGGCTTCTCCCACTTAATTCATCTTCTCTTGTCCGTAGGGAAAGGCAGTGGAGTGTAACAGCTTGCGTTAGGGGTGTGGGGTGGGCCGAGGAAGACGCCGTGCCCCGGAGATGCTGCGGGGGCTTGGGGCTGCCCACCGAGCCCGCCCCAATTCCCGGAACAGTTCAGCGGGATGGCTTATTTAGCTCCGACGTCCGTCTGTTAAAATAGACGTGGGAAAAGCCGGAGAACGTGCAGGAGGAGCAGCGGGGCAGTGCTTGCAGCCGGGGGGGGGGGGGGGAGAAAATATCCGGGCTTGAATTCTTTCAATCTCCCGCCGCCTTTGGTGGGTTGAGGGAGGACAAAACCGCCGTTGTCTTCCTCGGAGGTAAGAGTAATAGGTCCTGACACCTATTTTGTTGCTCCTTGTTTGATAAACGCTGGGATTGACAGTGCCGGAGCGTGTCCTGTTGTCCTCATCCACCCCCACTTCTGCACCGAGCACCCCCTCGCTCCTTTTTTTTCACGCCAAGCCTTGCTCTCGCTATGTGAAGCCCTCCTTAGGTGTCATCGTATCAGCTCAGTGGGCAGCCTGGAGCACGTGGAAGGGATTTAGGGATTTCTAAAGGGGACCTCGATCAGTTTAGGATCTCAGGAGTCACTTGGCCTTGGAAGAAAGGACCTCCAAGGGACACCGGAGCTCCTGAAGTGGGTGCTGGGGACGCCCGGACCTTGCAGGTGAGCATCTCCAACAGGAGAACACTGTAGGAGCTGATCTGGTGCTGGCAGGGTTGGGTTTGACTTTGGGGAACAAAAAAGTCATTTCCCAGTTCGGTGCTGGGAAGTGGATTGGTTTGGTTAGCTTGCATCAGAGGCTGAGTTTATCCCTGTTATCCACAAACTTGCTTGAAGTGCACGGCACTAAATGGCCTCGGGGGATGTTTCACTGTATCAATTTGCTCTTCTGCCCTCCTCTCTTCCCTTTTCTGCTAAATTTGCCCATTTTCTGTTACTGTCCCTTCCAGTGTCCGCTGAAAACCTTTTACCTTCACCCCTTGGTGCCAAACCCATCACAACGTGCTTTCGTCTCTCCCTCTCCTTCCAATTACAATTGCGCAAACCTAAAATTCCATCCTCGCAGTGGGATCACGAACTCTTTGCCTTGCCCCCTGCACTACAGCAGGGTTTAATTCCACATTTTTAATGATTTTCTTACTAAATAGAAAGCTAGATGTAGACCTCGGGTTTTTTTCTCTCATTTTTTTTCCCCCTGTGCCCCTCCTGCTCTGTCCCACTGCAGTCAGGGGGAAGAAAAAAAAGAAACATCGCGGAGCTCCGTTTCACCTTTTGCGTTGTCCGAACTTCCACCGGCCTCCAGCATCTCCTCAATGGCATTGAGGGGTGCCTCGATGACATTTAGGGGTGCCTCGATGGCATTTGGGGGTGCCTTGATGGCATTGAGGGGTGCCTCGATGGCATTGAGGGGTGCCTTGATGACATTTAGGGGTGCCTTGATGACATTTGGGGTGCCTCGATGACATTGAGGGGTGCCTCGATGACATTTAGGGGTGACTTGATGGCATTTAGGGGTGCCTCGATGGCATTGAGGGGTGCCTCGATGGCATTTAGGGGTGCCTCAATGCCTCAATGACATTTAGGGGTGCCTTGATGACATTGAGGGGTGCCTCGATGGCATTTAGGGGTGCCTCGATGGCATTGAGGGGTGCCTCGATGACATTTAGGGGTGCCTCGATGGCATTTAGGGGTGACTTGATGGCATTGAGGGGTGCCTCGATGGCATTGAGGGGTGCCTCGATGACATTTAGGGGTGACTTGATGGCATTGAGGGGTGCCTCGATGGCATTGAGGGGTGCCTTGATGACATTGAGGGGTGCCTCGATGGCATTTAGGGGTGCCTCGATGGCATTGAGGGGTGCCTCGATGGTGCGTTGCACCCTCGGGTGATTTCCAGGGGTGTATTTCTGTCCTAGGTTGCTGCTGTAGGAGCCTCAGCGGCAATATTCAGCTCCCTTAGGGGAGGAATGAGCTTAAAGGACCGCGCTGAAAGCAGGTTTTAGGTGGCACGATAGAAGGCCGGACGATGTGGAAAATAATGATGGTACGGGCAGATGAATGAAGGAAAAAAGGGATGTGGATGAGAGCCTTGGAAGAGAAGAAAAAAGAAAGCCAGTGGATGTAATTGGACGGAGAGGGGGAGATGAAAGCAGATTGTGATGGTTTGGGTACCAAGGGGCGAAGGTAAAAGCTTTTCAGTGGACACAGAAAGGAATAGTAAAAGAAAATGGGCAAATTTAGCCAAAGAGGGAAGAGAGGAGGGCAGAAGAGCAAACTGATGTCGTCAAATATCCCCCGATGCCATTCAGGGCCGGGCCCTTCACTCCTGCCCTCCCCCAGCCCCACCGACACGTTATTCATGCCCAACGCCCCCTGGGGCTGTAAATTCTCCATCCCCGGTCCCTGCTGGGGAGAAAGAGAGCTTGTCCGGGTCCGTGTCCGAGAGGCTGGTTTTCATTTCCAGGAAGACGTAGACCTCGTGTTTCCCCGGGGAGCAGAGGAGCCCTCCTGGGCAGCTCCCCGCAGCCGCTCTCCTGCGTCGGCCGTGCCTTGTTCTGCCTTGAGCCCTCTTCTTGCTGCCCTCCTTTTCTTAAAAAAAAAAAAAGACAGCAACAAGAGCTCGTGTTTCTGAGACCAGTGGGCTCGTTTCGCACTAATTATGCCGATCCACCAAGACGCCTCCCTGTAATCTCGAAAGACCTCTAGGAGCCCCGATGGATAACGCATCAAAGCAGCGTCCGTGGGACTTGGCCAACAAGCACGCAACGTGCAGATGGCACCGGGGGAGTCCTGGGGCTCTGAGCCCATGCCCAGGGAACGGATACGGCCGTGCTGAGAGGCCGCCTGACCAGCTGCCTCCTTTTGGATGGCTCCTTGCACCAAAGGTGACCTGGAACGCTTTTAATTCAGTAAAAGAAACAACAACAAAAAACCCCCAAGGCTTAAAAATCCCAAGCCTGGGATCCCAACCCCTTAAGGCTGTTGGTGTGGGGCTGAAAACTCTCTTCTAAAGCTTCTCTGCGGGTCAAATAAGTGACCTTCAGAGCATCGGTTCCTGCAGAAACCCTCACCTTCGTAGCAGAGGTGCTTTTGAGGCGCCAAACAAAGCTGCCTCAGCCTACGGAGCTTGGCAGAAACCGAGATCTGCGGCCGGCGAGGTTGCCTCCGCCTGCGCCCCGAGCACCGGGCGCCCCGGGTTCGGCTGCCTCTTGACCCGAGTCCGGATCGGAATCGGGACGAGGGAGCAGCTCCTCGTGCGTTTCCAGCTGAGGTTGGTCAAAGCATCGCGCTGCTTTGGCCAAGGCAAACGAAATGGCTTTTTAATCGTCGGTAGTGAGGAGTCCAGCAGGACCCCGAGGCGGTGCCTGGACGAAAAGCAGATGCCTGCTGGCTCGGGGAGCTTCACAACGCTCCTGCTTTTGCCAGCGCTGCTTGAGGCTTTCCTCTGCCAGCCGGGTCGCATTCCAGCCCTACACCCGTCTCCTCCGGGGACGGGCCCAGCAGGAGGATGGCGTTACCTTCCCGTGAGTGCTGGCGTGGCGAAACAAACCCCGCAGGGCTTCTGATGCTCGCGGCGGCTCCTGGGATCGGAGCTGGAGGAGCCGAGCTCCCCACCGAGCTCCTGATGGCTCTGTTAGGCACAGCAGCACCTCCGGCAGCTGTGCCAGGTAACTCAAGAGCTTCAAGGTGCTGTTGCCGTGCCACTCGAGAGGTTTGGCCTCTGTCCCGCGCCTGGGAGCACGAGCGAAGCGGCGCGTGTCCATCACGGGCATGGCACATCCCACCTGGGGAACGAAGGTAAAGGAGAGAAGCAGACCGGGTCTCCTTCGCTGCCAGATACCAGTTCTTTAAAGGCTGGGGCTTTTATTTTTGTGCCTTTTCTTCTTTTTTTTTAAGCAGCGGCTCGCTCAGGGACGGATATTGTGACACTACCTCGAAAATCCTTCAGCTGCTTGAATCGCTCCAAGGAGCCAGGCAATAAAAGAGCCGGAATAAAACGTAGCCCACGATGTCCTTCACTTCTGCTGACAACTGCAGTTTAAATTACGGGTGCAACCTTTTTAGCATAGCTAGCTTGTAAAAACTAATAAAAAATAAAATGAAGTCGTAACAGCTCCTTGCCACCGCTTCTCTGAGGGGGAGCGGAGCGCGAAGCAGCCTTTCTTTTCGCCCGGGCTGTAGTAACATACCCGTACCGCTGCTAATGTTGTTTCCTGATCCCTGGCATTAATGCGTCTTGTAATTTTTACATTACGTTACACGGTGTTTAAGAGAGAAAGGGCTTTGCTTTTCTCGTCGGGTGTTGTTTATCCCACGAGCACCCTCGTGTTGTTCAGAGCTTGCGTTAGAATTACGCTCCGGAGCTGGCAGGGGAGAGGTTGCTTTGGGTGATGCAAATTTGGGCTTCCTATGTAGTGGGGGGCTGGAGGTTTCTTGCCATTTCTGCGTGCTCTGAATTCTTACGTCCCACATGTCTTGGGTTTCAGGGACCCAGAGTAAGTGGGGTCCCTGAAAACCTTGCCAGCCCTCGGTCCCGGAGCCAGCCGGGGCTGTGTGCGGTGCCGTTCAGCCTCGAAGCGTGGATTTTGTGGGGCACGTAGAAGCGAAATCCTCAGCTGCGGCTGGTGGGTAACGTCATCGCTCGTCGTTTCTGAAGAACTCTGTAAAAGGGCTTTGCAATCCGGGGAGGAATCGGGGGTGTAGGGGTCACGGCTTTCGGTTCGCCTTTCTGCAAACATCTCGGAGCCTCGCGCGGCTGGAAACGCGCCACGTCCTGCAGCTTGCCAAGCCAGAAGAGCTCTCTTCGGGGTATGTTTACTGCTTCGGAGCTCAGAGATGCAGGGATTGGGAAGCGTTTCGCCAGCAAAGGATGGAGGCAGCTTTTAAAAGCAGCTGCCAGTCCCATCGCCGGAGCCCGAGATGCTCCCGCTCCGCTTTGCTCCCCGCGGGGAGCGCCGCCAGAGCTGGGGCTGCGAGGATGGAAAGCGTTAGCGAAAATGAGGGTGGGAAGAGGGAGATTTGGGAACTCTGCTCGTGCTCCTTGCCAAAACTGGGACTGGCCAGAACTGCGGAGGAGTCCGGAGGCAGGGTGTGGGTGGCCCCGATGGGCAGCACCGAACCAAGAGGAGATGCCGCCTGCTGCAGAGGCATCTGCTGCTGAACAGCAGCCTTGGACCTCGGGTAGCTAAAGGTACTGGATTTGGGGTCAGTTTGCTGTGCGTTGAGCTGCTGAGAGCGAGGCTGAAATGGGATTTGAGCTGGGGAAAAGCCTGGAGGAGGAAATGCTGGGAATTGCTGGGCTTGGGGCTGGAGCTGGAGGGAGGGCTCGTGGTGCGTCGCGGAACAGCTCGGGCTGGGTGGCTCGCGGCGCTCCCCTTTGACCTTGGCCCTTAAGGAATAAAGTTGACTTTTTTTTTTTGGTGGGAAACGGTCGAATGGACGTGACTGGGGAGCTTTTGGTTGCCAGGTGCTGTCACGGAAATGTCTGTTAAGGGAGCTGAGAACGCCTGCAAGCCGCCTTGGAGCTGGCGGAGCACGGAGCTGGCGACCCCCATCTCGTCCCGTTTATCTATAAAGAATTGGAAATATCCCTTCTCCTGGCTGGCTGGCGGAGGGAGAGCAATCAGTCGTGCTGTTTGTGAAGCGTGCTGATCGTTTACTGCAGGTCTACGGCTCGTACAGAGCTGAGCAGCTTTTAATTAGGGGAGCCCTTCGCTCCCTTTCCAAGCCTCTGCCGCGCTGAGGAGCGCGCAGTGCCTCGTGGCTCGGGGCATCGTAGCACCCAAGGAGGTGTCCTTTGCCTTGGGCCTAATCCTGTGCCTGTCCCGGTGTCCCCCAGGGGTGTCAGCCCCGTGGGAGCACTCGGGCTGCAGGAATCTCTTCTGTTTTGAAGTGGCCTGGAAGGAGAGTTTTCGCTATGAAATAGGCAGCGTCTCTTGCACGACGCCTCGAGGCGAGGGGTAATGTGTTTCTTAAGTACATGTGGTTTTGTTTGTGTTTTTGTATTAAACAGGAGAGGAGCCCTCGAGATCGACACTTAGAGAAAGAGGAAAAGAAGAGGAGGGGTTGATGTGATGCAGGACAGCTGCGAGCCAAGAAGCGGTGCAGAAGGTAAGGCGTAAACGAGCTTTACAGTGCCAGTCTGCCCCGTGCCCGACTTCAAGCTGCTTCTTGCCCTGCTGTATTTTAACACCACCTACCAGAACATCACCGTGGTTTTCCAGCACCATTCTCCCTTCTCACCACACACTGTAACGTGAATGTAAACGTAAAGGACCCGAATCCCGGCACACAGCAGGGAGGTGAGGATCTGAAACCACGTGCGTGATCTGAAAACTTTACTATCCTTCACTGGGCAGATTTTTATCCCCAAAAGCTTTGTAACCAAGGTGGGTTCGCCGTGGAAGGGTTATCAGTCCACGGGCTGCTGATGCTGGGGCGTGTGGTTGATGGCATGAGCGATCGCACCGCAGAGGCTGGAGACTGCTGCCAGCAGCACATTTCTCCTCCACTTTTCCTGTCGCTCCTGTAGTGGAGCCAGAGGATGGGAATTGGGGTCCCTCGCTGAGAGGCAGACCCTGGGGTATTGCCAAAACCACCGAGGAAGCTGGGCGTGGGCGAAGGGGAGGTGGCTGGAGCACGGCGTCACTTCTGCCTTCAGGTCCGGCTCCTGATCCTGATCCAACTCCTCCTAGGAGAACTTGGCTGAAGCGTCACGGCCCAGGCAGCAAGCAGCAGGCTGGGTGCTCGCGAGGTCCCGTTTGGCCTTGAACTCTACAAATCTGTGAAAAACCGCAGCTGCAGCCCTGCTGATGCGGGACCAGTTCAAGCCCCTGCTTTGACTTGCTGTCAGAAGATTTCTCCGGGAGCCCCGTGTCCTTGTGTGTCGTGGTCGGAGCGTCTGCTCCGGGCGCGCTTGGCTTGAGCTGCTTCCAGCAGAGTTTGCAGCTGCGCTGCTGGTTTCCTCCAGGAAATCCAGCCCTGCAGGACGCTGCTTAGCTCACGGGATTGTGGCCATCGAGCCATAACGGCGCTCATTTCAGTTCCCTTTTTGTTGTTGAGTTACTTTTTTGTTTTGTTCGGTGTCTTTTTAGCTCTCTCCCTGCCCCCAGCTGCCCGTCTGCGTACATCGGGGGCGGGAGAGGAGGTTCTGCCTTGCTGGAGTGAAAGAGCAAATCCTTTTTGATTTGTTCCAGAGCAGCCCTCGAGCTCAGCTCCCGTGAGAGCCTGCTGACTCAGAGTTCAAAAGCTCTCGCATCTTTGAGGCCAGGCTCTGGTCTTCCATCTTGCCTCAAAGTTAAACTGAAAGAGAAAATTCTTTTCTTCTTTAAAAAAAAAAAGAGGGGAGAGAAAATAAGTGTGCTGTTAGGGAACCAGCCCTACCTGCGGCAGGAGGGAATGCCAACGTACAGAATTTCAGGTTAAAATCTGGTCGGTTCGTGTCGGCTTTGTTTCCAAGGACCCAGCGCATTGTTTAGGAAGTGTTTCGCCGTGATAAATACTTCCTTCCCAAGCAGTGCACTTGCCTGGCTCAGATCCAGCCCGTGAGCCTGCACTAAAGCATCTTCGGTGTTTAAAGCCCTCCACGACAGGGGTACTTCTGACCCCTCATTTCCCGCAGATCTGCCGATAACAAGGTCTGGTGACTCGGCTCGGGGCCGGCTTTTGCATGTGCTCGCTGCCAGCTTTGGTCTTTGCACCAAATTTCGCTGCAGGCAGGAGCGCAGCTCACCATCACCGAGATGTTTTTTTAGTAAGAAACACAAAAAGATAGGCCAAGGACATCTCAGGAACATACATATATATATTATATGCATATATAGTATATAATAATAGCTGGAAGACCTTTAATATATGGGACCCTCCTTTTAATAACCTGCTTTTCCCTGAGCAAGGTGACCTTGGCTCTGCTTCTAACGGGGGAAAGCAGCACTGCGGTGCAAAGCAGATGCTGGTCGGTGCCGCGAAGGCTTGGTCGGGTGCCAGCAGAAGATAAAACACAGCTTGGGTCGGTCTGCAGCTCGAACTACAAGTGTGTGGTTGTATCCACTGAGTATATCCCTGAGAGGTGAGCATTATTTTATTTTTTATTATTTAAATAACCGGTGATGGTGCGGCACAGTGGGAAGCGAAACAGCTTTGTTGCCTGCCTCCAAGGACCGCAGTGAGTTGGGCAGCGGGTACCAGCTGACCTGGTGGAGTAAGTGACAGCCCTTACAGGCATGGGAGAAATCCAGCATGACGTTCTGCAGGCCGTTCTTATCAAACCTGCCGTTTTCAGAAACTGTTCCAAGGTCTTACGGTCTGTGGAACGTAGGTTTGTGTGTGCGCGAGGAGGCCCCGGTGTTTCTGCCCCCTTTCAGGAAAAACACCTGCAGAAAGCCAGCTGCGACCGCAGTCATTTTCTGGCACGGCTGCGTACAGAAAATCCACTGGGCTCCGCTTACAAAGCCAGGTCAGGTAGGCTGGCTCTCCTCAGTCCTGTCACCACTTCTGCTCTTAATTCAGCAGAGCAAAACCGCACACCGACCTCCTACTGCAACCCTGCGTCCTGAGCCAGCGATGAAGTAGGAGAACGTTGTGGTTTTTTTTTTTCCCAAATCGAATTTGAAACATGATGACTGGACCGTTCTTCAACAGCCTCCAACTTCACAATAAAGAAACTTCGCAGAGCGCTTGGCAGGAGCCTCTGTACATTAATTTAGATCATAATCAGATGCATTAACACATTTTAGATGGATCTCATGGGGGGCCGAGAAGACGAGGTGTGCTGGGTAATTTCTTCCCAGATTTCTTTACCTGATTGTTTATTACTCTGGGGGACTTCATTTGCGGCCCAAATGTCACCAGCAGAATCCCGCTGCTTCGTGCGGCTGCATTTAGAGGAGCTCGGAGCCCGGCTTCAAATCACCTAATTGGCATTATCGGCAGTCTTTCCGTCTGTGCCTGTGTCAAAGGAGGGGGTGAGAGAGGCGAGAGGAACAAAAGCAGGGACCCTGTTCCGCAAATTGTTGCGTTTCCCCTGTGCCAGCGGCTCGGTGGGAGGGAAGGTGACGATTGTGCTCGACGAGCAGCGTGCTTCCCGCTGAGCACAATCAGCTCCGCTTCCAGAGAGCTGCACGGGGGGAAGCTCTCCCTCCCCACCTTTTCATTTCTGGCTGTTAAACGTAAAGCAGCTCTCATTTCATAAAGCTCCCGAAAGCTTTTCGGCACTCGGCGCGGGGAAACGATCGGAGATCGCTCACGTCGCCCCGTTGTTTTGTCAGGAATCCACCCGTGCCAAGAGCGTCCTTGTTGTGCAATCTTCCCTTTGACAGAAAATGCTGTTGCTGCTTTGATAAACGATGTTTTGCATTCCTTTCCGCTCCGCTGGGTTGCATTATCCCCTCGGAAGGTGGGAAGCGAAGTTCCCTGACACTTCGATGTCTCCTTTGTACATGCTGGATAACCCATCCCACGTGTTGCGTGGGCATTTATTTATTACAAAACGCTACCAACTAGTGTAAAATCACACTTCACATCCCTCCCCTGCCAGGCACGGGTGAAATGCCAGGGCTGACAGCCTGCTCCCCGGGGTGCGGGGGCACTGGGACCAGCTGGAAAGCCCCAGGGCTTTACTGGTCTTGTGGCACAGCGCATTCGGTGCACCTAACCAAAAACCGTGTGGCCGCAACGGTTCTGGGAGCAGAAGGTCCTTTGGAGGCCAGAGGAGGAGGAGCGCTGACGTCTGTTTGGCTGGCTCCCTCCTTTTTTTGTGCTTTGTTTTTCCTTAGCAGTTGTTGATCAACAACATTTCCCCAGGAAACGATGGCACTCGGCATCCCGGATTGGCAGAGATTTTAGAGGGAGTTTTACAACAGAACGTAATTAGGTTGAAAAGATGGATATCCTTAAAAATCAGAGGTGACTGCGCCGTTGACTTTTTTTTGCCTTTTTTTATTTTTACATTTTGTTTGTTGAAAATACCCCTCGTCCATCACTATTTACACCCAGTTCACGTGCAGGCACCTTGCTTCCAGTGTCCAAATTACCAGCTGTGACTGACGTCCTCTCCTGAGGTCTCCTGCAGGTACGGTGCCCAACTTGTCTTGATAAAGACCAGGGGATGCTGCTTCAGCTGGCAGAGCTCTGCTCCTGCTCTGCTTTGGCTGGGGCACGGATGCCCTTGCTTGGTTGGGCTGCGGAAGGGCACCGAAGGAAAAACAAGCGTTTTGTTTTCCATTTGCTTAAGATCTACTTGGGTTGGACTGAAGAAATATTGATTTTCGACCTCCCTTTGTACCAGAACACTGCGACTGTTGAAACAATTGCTCAGCTGAAACTATCGGATTACCTCTCGCTGAAGCGTTAGTAGATTTGGGTTGCTGTGTTGCCAGAGCTCGAAAGATAACAGCTTGTTCTAGCCTTTTGTCTCCAGGTAGTGTGAAGGAAGCTGCTGTCAGGGGGGCTGCATCTCTGCCTTCTGAGAGCTAGAAGGACCACAGCTTACCTGGAGTGGGACCTGCGTGGCCTTCACCTGCCTCTTTCGTTTGTCTCCTGCACGTGGTGCTTAGCTGCGTGAGGTTTGTCGAACACCTGCCAGATGCTGATCTGTTCGTGCTAGGTCACAGCAATTTTGTCCTCTTTCGTACATTCTGAAATGCAACATGGAAGGTATTTCTTCTCCGCTGCGTGGTTTGCTCTGTGGCATCCTTCTCGTTTATGGTAACAACAGCAGAACTGCTGCTGAGCAGGGGGACGTGAGGAATTTAGGTTCTTTTGCTCGGTTTCAAGTGAGCATACCGTGCATATTCAGGGGGTGCTGCTCAGGTGTCGTGAGGGAGGGCACAGGCTAAAAATAAGGGAAAACGGGAAAGCTAACACACAACTTCCATCCATCAGAAGAGTTGAAGAAAGGGCATTTCTTATCTGCGTCAAGCAGTAGGGTGCTGGCTGTGTGTATGTGTGTGGTTGCCCCCCACTGGTTGAAATGAGGATGACCTCCCCATATCAGAGACTTTCCTCCCGTACCCCAAAGACCAGCGTGTTTCTTCAGGTTGACTTCGGAGGGAGTTGGGAGCACTTGAGGTGCCCGGATGGCTTGTTTAGAAGCAGTCGATCTGACTGATCAGCCTTGATCTGCAAAATCACCCTGGACAAGAGGGAAATTGTGAGCTGGTGCCGTTAGGAGGAACAAGAAGGATTGTCCAGGGTGAAGGCATGCACAGAAGCCAGCTCTTCACTAAACATGGCCAAGGTTTGCAGACGGGTGCGGGTGCTTGCAGCGGGGTAGCTGGGTCTTCCAGAGGCTGTAAAACACGTGTTTTTTGCTCTGAGCAATCTGTCAGCAAGATCTGGTGACCCGTGGGGCACCTTCAACCCCCAAATTAGCAGCCCAGCCCTTGCCTGAAGCCTACTCGTTCAGCAGAGTAGGCTTGCGGTATGCATCAGGCTGGGCAATTATGTGGCACTGTTAATGACAAAATCATTTGCTGACCTTATTTTCACAAAAATAAATCTAAAAGTAAGTTTACCAGCACTTCAATGACTGCTGCCATCGAGCTGCAGAGGTTTAGAGAATTAAGGGAAGAGCAGCCACCACCTGGGACTTAAAGCCTGGCGTGTTGCGCTGTGCCCCTGAAGGCTGCTGATGTAAAACCAGCGACTGGCGTTGTTTTTCTGCTGGATCAAGACCTGTGAAATCAGGAAGACAGCCTTGTGACTTAATAGACCATGAAAGGATGAAAACTGTGCTCTCCACTTTGAAACTCCTTCAAAATGGGTGCGCTAGGAACTATAGATTTTTGTCTGCCCTGGATGTCGGTGAGACAGCTGTTAGAGCAAGCTGAAAGGGAAATGGAACTGAAGAAAGCTTTCAGCTGTGGAGAAACTCAATAGTTGTGCTGTGCAGTGAGAATCGGACAGCTGAATTCCTTGATTTCCTTTCAGGAACCAGTACTGAGTTTTCAGCGGGATAAAACTTTTTCTTTCCTTTTTGTTTTTGGTCACGTAGCGACACCTTGAATTCAAAGGAAATGTCTGACCCATTCATTTTTCCTCCTGCTAAAGTAACCAGAAGGAATCCAGTTTAGGATATGCACACCTTGCGCGCGTCTCTGTGCGTTGGATACATGAGACGATTTGGGGAAATGATTATGTAGCGGTTGAGCAGAGGGATGGGAGG
This sequence comes from Oxyura jamaicensis, assembly GCF_011077185.1. Taxonomy (NCBI): domain Eukaryota; kingdom Metazoa; phylum Chordata; class Aves; order Anseriformes; family Anatidae; genus Oxyura; species Oxyura jamaicensis. The sequence goes on along the minus strand of NC_048895.1, from coordinate 116,549,228 downwards.
AGAGGAATCCTGAAAGGAGTGCCTCTTAAAATGTCTCTTCACATTGACCCAACCCATCAAATTGCACAGTGTTGCTCTCGTGAATGGTTATCACCTCCTGCAGGCGTCAAGTCTTAGGACAACTGGAGCACCTTGAATTTTAACGTGTAATTGGAGCATGTGTTTAATTGACCAGGTGCATTCCTCTCTCAACCTGTAAGCCTTAGAGGAGAGGAAAATGCTGAGATTTCCCCATCTCCAGGTCTCCAGTTTAATGAAGAGCATATGAAGAGGTTTTTATATTATACATTAGAGCTTTATCCATGTCAGATAACTCCAGGAATGACCTGCAACTTCTCTTCAGCATTTCTTTAACAGATAGAACAAGCCTTGTTGGAAGGGACCTCTGGAGGGTGGCACAATGTGCCCACGGTATGCCTGTGCCGTTCCCGATCACCTTCTCACCCTCCATGGCCATGGGAAAGGCTCCCAGGAGGATTCTCTCCATCCGTCCCTGCCCCAGGCTGGTGTTGGCATCCCTCGCCGGCTGCCTTGCCCTCCTCTTCAGCCCTACAGATGTTCTCGAGTGAGCTTCTGTTGTCAAAGTTAATGCTTTGAAACTTACTGCAGATAACCTTGGCTTCTTCTTGACTTGGCTGCTCACAGGCTTTCATTGCCTTCGCTAATAAAGCCTTTACAATTGCTTAGAGACACTTGAGGTTGTTAATGTTTAAATAAAGGGATTAATTTCGGGCATCCCGCCGCTAAACTTATTCGTTCTAATTTTGAAAAAGTCTGTTTTCTGTCTGAGGTGCGAACAGGCTCTGAAAAAAACAGTTAACTGGTATCAGCTCAATGGACTGGAACTCCTCGTGAGGAGCCGCCGGGCTCCTCTGCATCGATTTACGCTTGCCAGGCGATGGAAACAATTACCTTGGCTCTGTGAAGAATAAATAGAGAGGGGTCTTGGCCACGAATACAGGAACGTGCGCCAGGAGTGCCTGCCCTTTCAACCCACTACTGATGATGATTTTATTGATGATTCTGAGTATTTTAACCTTTCCGTGCCTTGATTTCCCTGCCTGGAAATTGTTTGCGTCTTCCTTTTGGGGTTTTTGAGGACTGCTTAGCTATAATGTACAAAATGCTGTCAAGGTAGGGTGCCAAGTGAATACAAACTATTTTATTTTTAGCGCCTTTTGAAATCTTGGACTTTTTGTTCTCCCTTTTATCTGTCTCTCTCTTTAATCAGGCAAAATGGAAATAAACCCAATCACAGCTGCTGCTGGAAAAGAATCATTAGGCTCATCCAGCTGGCTCTCTCGGGGCCAGCGTGGGATTGTTCCCTCCGCTGCCTTTCAGAAGTACTTTATCTCACTTAGCCTTGTGTGTGGAGTGATGAGGGTCTTCCTTTGAAAGCCCTCTTCATTGATCCGAATGGGGAGGGCTTCTTATACATGCCTGTAAGCAAACGGACATCAGGCACCACCCAAAGGGACCTGGGTTGGTTCTGGAGGCCCCCAGCAGCCGTTCCGACAGGTCCTGCTGCAAGTTTTGTCTTTGGTTGTCTCCCTTGGTGGTACCAGTTTCAGAGGATGTGAACATAGAATCAGAATCATTAGGATTGGAAAAGCCCTCCAAAATCATCTGGTCCAACCATTCCCCCACCACCAATGTTACCACTAAACCATGTCCCTAAGCACCATGTCAATCTCTCCTTGAACGTCCCCAAGGACGGTGACACCACCACCTCCCTGGGCAACCCATCCCAATACCTGACATCCCTTTCTGAGAAGAAATGTCTCCTCATTTCCAACCTGAACCTCCCCTGGCACAACTCGAGGCCATTTCAGGGAGCTGCAGAGAGCAGTAAGGTCTGCCTGAGCCTCCTCTTCTCCAGGCCAAACAACCCCAGTGCCCTCAGCTGCTCCTGGACTTGTGCTCTAGGCCCTTCACCAGCTTCATAGCCCTTCTCTGGACACTCTCCAGGGCCTCGATGCCCTTCTTGTACTGAGGGGCCCAAAAATGAACAAAGCACTTGAGGTGCGGCCTCACCAGAGCAGAGTACAGGGGGACGATCATGTCCCTGGCCCTGCTGGCTACGCTATTCCTGACACAAGCCAGGATGCCGTTGGCCTTCTTGGCCACCTGGGCACACTGCCGGCTCGTGTTCGGGCGACATGTGGAAGACTCCTGGGGTGGAGACAAGCCTGTGGAGAAGGTCTCCTGCTTGAAGTCTGGACAAACATCCTGTCAGCATCCGCACCATGGCTTTCAGTGCCTTTGAGGCAATTCACTTGCTTCAGCTCCTTGCAGGAAGATGACATTTCCTCAGCTTTACATAGTCTTTTTCATAAACGTTTTGGGCCTTCTCCTGTCTCTGGATGAATTCATGCTTGCGGGTGCTGTGCAGAGCCATTAGGTGCTCTGGTTACTGAGCTGTGAATCTTCAAGGGGGGTTTGAGGGGCAGAGACAAAGCCTGTGCCACCGCTGGTCCGAGAGCTTGGAAAGCCCGAGCAGAAAACATTGTGGGTGTGATTTAGCAGCACATTATCTTCTTCCTCTCAGCAAAGACCCAAGTCTAATTTCAGAGGTCAGAACATGCTCTCACCTGGGCTTTCCAGGCTTTTTATACGGCATTTGAAGGCCATTACATAAAATTAGCTTGCTGCTTGGGGAAAGCTGATATTAGCTCTGTATTAGGACTCCTTTCAGAGCTTTTGATGATCATTTACTTGATGGGCTCCTATTCAGGCTCATAGGGACAAGGTAGAAAATGGAAGACAAATAGCATCTGATGCCGCTTCCCGACTGAGATGAAAATCGGGTGGGCTTTTTGGCAAAATCCCAGGCCTCCCGGGTAAATTTTTTGGTGATTTAGGGTATTTTTATGTGTTGTTTTTTCATTGTTGTTTTGTTTTTTAACATGGATTGCTAATGACACCGTCCTAGACAGGGACTGCCCATAGAGCTGGACTTAATTTTCTTTGCCTGGCCTTCCTGATGGTCCAGACGTGCTGGGAGCATCGGGAAGCGGAGCATGTGATCCTGAAGCAGGCTTAAACAGTAACGCACATTCAGATCTGCTAAGCAACAGCATTGACACGTTTAAATAAATCTGCTGTTGAGTAATATAGAGTGACATATTGAGAGCAATTAAAAAAAAAAAAAAAAGAAACGCCCCAAATTTGGGAAATGACTGGAATGGAAACAGAGCAGAGATGTTACAGAGGACTTCAGATAAAAGAGAGGGAGGGCCGGTCCACAAAAGCAGCGTGCTGGAGAAGCAGGATATCCATCATGAAGGACGAGACAATAGCGGAGGAGCAAATTTATGCTGGAATTGTCTCTTGGCAGTAGGAGTCTTGTCATTGTACTTCTCTGCCAGCACTGGTGGTCGCAGGGATTGACGAGATTTTCCTGCCTGCTTCAGAGAGGAGCATGTGGTGGGATGTCGCTCCTGTTAGAGCAGGTAAGGTGGCAATTCCTCTTCCTTTTAACAGCTCAGACTTCATACAGGTGAGAATGTACATGACTGATTGCTCCAAATACGTATTACTGGTGAGAAGCTTTGTTCTTCAAGGGCTCATGCAACTTCTATTTTGTAGCGATTAGGGAAAATTGTTGTGACTAGGCTGTTCTGTGATTCTGATCTGAGTATTTTGCACCAAAGCAGCTGGAAATGGGCACTCCGGAGTAAGGGGATGAAGTGGGTAGATCAGTTTGGTCTACTAAAGTTTGTCTGTAGTAGACCTATAGTAGTACTATGGTTTGATCTATAGATTCTGTCTATAGTTTGACCTATAGTAGTACTATAGTTTGGTCTACTGTAACCATCCTGGAGCTTCTTTGTTATTTTTATTGGATTCTCTGCAGTGGTCAACATGAGCTGTGAATTTTGTGGCTGTCTGAATGGCTTCATTCCAAGCTGATGCCCCATGTCTGTCTGCGTGGCACAGCCACAGTGAAGTTAGGGGCTGCGTTCCTGAGCCCTTCAAAGCATGTGCTCCCAGGCAGCTTTCCCAGGCTCCGGGAACATCTCCTGTTCTTGGCTGGTTATCAGGTGTTTGCTGTGGACACGAGCAGCTTTTGTCCAGTGGATGACAATAGTTAACTTGCACGCTAGCCAACATATTAAGCTGTTAAGCATTAAAGGGAGGAAGCCGTGCCGTCCTTTGCTAGTTTTGAGATCAATTGCCATTTGCGGCTCCCAGGCAGGGAATATTGAGGCTGCAGTGTGAGAGATGCTGCCCCTGCTCTCCTGTCCATAATGACTGATGGAAATGGCCAGAAGAGACATTTATGGCTTCCTCATGTATTAGGACCTCTCAGCAGCTATTCTGCAAGTGGTTCCTGAAGGTGGCTTGAGTTACAAGTGGCCTAATCTTTGGGATGATGGCCGGGAGGCAGCATCTCATGCTGGAAGCAATTGCTTCCTCTGAACACTTGGCTGGCAGCATCCCACTGCCCATTTCTGAGATGCTCTGAGGATACTTGGCCCCGCTTACCCAACAAAAGCGGCTGCTGCGTGTTGCAGATCGCTGCCTGGAGTGTTTTTAAGCCTGGTGCGTCCCAGCCAAAGCAAGTTCAGCCTTCCCAGATGTACCCCCGCTGGTAACATTTGGATTCGCTTCACCTTCTGCTGTGAACTGGCAGTGGGGCTGAGGTTGGGACTACTTGGGCAATCCATGGCTGGGATTACTTGGGCAATCCATGGCTGGGATTACTTGAGCAATCCATGGCTGGGATTACTTGGGCAATCCATGGCTGGGGTTACTTGGGCAATCCCCGAAGTGCAGAGCTCTCAGCGACGATATCCGTGCCACATTTTTAAACCCATAACTTTTGAACCCATCAGCTGTTTTCACTCAAATGAGAGGGATACAACTCACCAAAGCATTAACTCTATATAAATTCCCTAGAAATAGAAGTGAGGCTCTTTACAGGGTTTTGGAGAACGCCATGAAAGCCTGAAGACATCAGACAGTAAGTATTCAGGCTTCATTTGTGCTGGTGTTCCCAGCAGTATTTGCTGGGGACACACCGAGAGAGCAGATCGTATTTTTTGCCTTTAATCAGGGTCTGATAAAAGTGCCAGACTAAATGAATCATCAGTCCAGCTGTTTCTCCAGCTAGCTAACAGGACACTGTTAGGTTTGGGAGCGCAGTTGGGAAGTGTCTTTGGACCAGGCTCTGTTCTTGATGGGTTTTGGGTTTCAAAGGCAGAGGATTTTTTTAAAAAATAAAAAAAAAATAAAGCAACTCACCCAAGGAGTTATGCTTTGATGCCTTGGCCTGCAAGGCAGCATTGAAGCTGAAAGCTCCATTAGTGGGTTTCGACTTACCCAGGCTAAATCCTTCCCTTAGGATTGCTCATGTTGGAACCCCAGGCTTTGGCATGATAAAGTTTTCCCCTTTATTCCTCCCTTTCGCACGCTTTTGGTGTGAGCAGGCGAGACAGCAGCAAAGCTCCGCAGAGGCTGAAGTGTATGCCACGGTGAGGAGGTGGAGGTGTGGGAAGGGGAAGGCAGGAGGGGATGAAACGGGGAAGGTGGGATGCAGGCAGCGGAGTAAAGGTGGCGAAGAAAGTGATCTCGGCAGCTGTATTTTGCGCGGCTACTCCTGCATCCTGCAGCTGTTCATTAGAAATTCTGTTTATGCCACAGGGAGTTTTGGAGGCTCTGAAGCTGACACAGTTTTAATAGACAAAGACATTTTGAGTGCAGCACATCTGCTCTGGGATGCTGAGGAACAGCCTCCATGCTGCAGAGCCATTGGTGGAAGCGTTTCATTATGCCTCTTTTATTTTAAGATCTCCTCTCTTTCATCCTAAAAAGTAATTTTTGAGGTCAAAAGAAGTGCTGCGTCTGCTCACTAAGTTTGCAGCCGTTAAACAGCCCTGTCTTACTGGTCTTAATATCCCAAGTTCCTAATAAACGGTCCTGGTAACCTGAATTCCCAGCCCCGAGACTTGGAAGCATCACCTTTTATTTGAAGGATCCCAAAGCATTCACAGAAGTGGCCGTCGCAGTGGTACGAAGCCGTATTTAGGTGGGGAACGCGCAGCACATACAGAATGGCACGTGGGAGTGGAGAAAATGTGAGTATGGGGTCACACTTGTGCTCCTGGAACATGGGCTGTGGCTGATACCTCCGGAGCCCCGAGCGTGAGCAGGCAACTGGAAGAGTCCAAATAACAGGAAACAACATCTAAGCTGTGTTTATGTTTTATAAAACTAGAGAGTTTGCTATTAGGGGTTCTGTTTTGTTCGCCAATCCCCAAAACCTTTAAGTTTCAGGTATTAAGAAATGCCTGCAGGGAGCCAGTCTTTCTGGAGGACGCTGCTCCAGAACACAGCCTTCCTTCGGTTGCCCCATCCCTGCTACAGAGCTGTAGTTATTAAAAACGTGGTGAGTTGGTTATATTTAATTTAACAATTTATTTCCAGGCAGCCTCAGTCTCACCCTTAGCTTAACTTTTCTGACCTGTGCCTTAACCAAACCCCATCTGATCTTGTTCCGTGATTGAGTCTCGCTTGTGCAGGTGAAAATTTAATTCCTTCCTTCGCCTCCAGCCACGGCCAAGCTCCTTCGATCCTCCTTCCCCTGACATCCCTCTTAAGCCTTCATGAAGCAGAACGACGTTAAGTTTGCCCTTCACAACTGGGCTGCACCAGCCTGTTATTACTGCCGCCGTCCCCGGTGTTCTCCACGTGCCTTTTTGCCGACCCCGTGGGACAGCAGTCCCTGTGCTGAGCCCACAGCAGCATCTGGGGGCTCCCATCCTGCCTCTTTCGGGAACGGGGTGCCCTCAGTCTTCTGGATTCGGGGCTAGGTTTGCTGCTTGTGTTTCTTTATGGTATCTTGCAAGAAAAGCACTGGGCACCGCCGACAACGCAGCGTGTGTGAAATGAGCCGGCATTTCACATCCACGCGACAACCTTGCTTGGTAGAAATTCAATTATCGTACAGTCTGCTGGCGCTTATCTTCTATCAGACACTCTTCTGCTGGTTAATAACTTCATTATGCACGCCCGCAAGCTTCGGGCACCGCGGTTTGTTCTCTCTGTTTGTTTTTAACTGCCGGGTTTGGCCTCTTCCACATCTGCACATCCCAACCTGTGCCATGCAAGCGTCTTGCACAGCCTTTCCTTAAGGGTCTGGTCTGCTGGGCTGGCCTCTCCTGGCTTGAGTCACCCTGCCAGGTTCTGGCAGTAATTAACGGTAATTAGCTTCTTTCTTTCTTTCTTTCTTTCTTTCTTTCTTTCTTTCTTTCTTTC